>NC_133651.1:10960405-11260405 GCF_009905375.1 Apium graveolens
TGGTTTTGTGAAGATATCTGCCAACTGTTGATCTGTGGGAACAAAATGCAATTCCACTGTACCTTCATCCACATGTTCCCTGATGAAGTGGTACCTGATGCTGATGTGCTTTGTCATTGAGTGTTGAACTGGATTACCTGTCATAGCAATAGCACTTTGATTATCACAGTAAATAGGGATTTTGAAATATGTTAACCCATAATCCAGTAACTGATTCTTCATCCAAAGAATCTGTGCACAACAGCTTCCTGCAGCAATATACTCTGCTTCTGCAGTTGATGTGGAAATTGACTTTTGTTTCTTGTTGTACCAAGAAACCAATCTGCCTCCAAGAAATTGGCAGCTTCCACTTGTGCTTTTCCTGTCAATTTTGCAACCTGCAAAATCTGCATCTGAGTAACCTATTAGTTTAAAATCTGATTCTCTAGGATACCATAATCCCAGAGCAGCTGTTCCTTTAAGATACTTAAAGATTCTTTTTACAGCTGTTAAGTGAGGTTCTCTTGGATCTGCTTGAAATCTTGCACAAAGACAGGTAGCATACATGATATCAGGTCTACTAGCAGTTAGATAGAGTAGAGAGCCAATCATACCTCTGTAGTCAGTAATATCTACTGATTTACCGGTATCCTTATCCAGTTTTGTTGCAGTGGCCATTGGAGTGGATGCACTTGAACAATCTTGCATTCCAAATTTCTTTAGCAAGTTTTCGGTGTACTTGGTTTGACAAATAAAAGTGCCTTCCTCATTCTGCTTGACTTGAAGGCCCAGAAAATAGCTAAGTTCCCCCATCATACTCATCTGATATCTTGACTGCATAAGTTTGGCAAACTTCTTGCAAAGTCTGTCATTTGTAGATCCAAAAATGATATCATCAACATAAATCTGGACCAGAAGTAAGTCCTTTCCATGGTTGAGGTAGAACAGTGTTTTGTCTATTGTCCCTCTGTTGAATCCACTTTCCAGAAGAAACTGAGCTAAAGTCTCATACCATGCTCTAGGAGCTTGCTTAAGTCCATAAAGTGCTTTGTCAAGTCTGTAGACATAATTTGGATGTTTGGTATCTACAAAACCTGGAGGTTGTTCAACATATACCTCTTCCTCCAATTCTCCATTGAGAAAAGCACTTTTCACATCCATTTGAAAGACAGTAAACTTTTTGTGAGCAGCATAAGCCAAAAATATCCTTATGGCTTCTAACCTAGCAACTGGTGCAAATGTTTCATCATAATCAATTCCCTCCTGTTGAGAATATCCTTTTGCAACCAGCCTTGCCTTATTCCTTGTAATTATGCCATCACTGTCAGTTTTGTTTCTGAATACCCACTTTGTACCAACAACTGATCTATTCTTTGGTCTTGGTACTAGGGTCCAGACTTTGTTTCTTTCAAATTTATTCAACTCTTCCTGCATTGCTTGCACCCAATCAGCATCTTGAAGAGCTTCTTCCACTTTCTTTGGCTCAGTCTGAGAGAGAAAAGAATTGTAAAGACACTCATTTGAAGTACCTGTTCTAGTTCTGACACCTGCATCAGGATTTCCAATTATCAAATCAGGTGTATGTGATTTTGTCCACTTCCTTGCAGATGGAAGGTTTTCTCTAGAACTGGATGCTCCCCCATGATCCATGCTATCTTCATTTTCATTTTCTGATGCTCCCCCTGAAACTATGCTTTCTGAGTTGGATTCTTCAGTATTTAGATTTTCAGTATTATCAGAACTTGGCTTATCAGAACTTGACGAATCAGAACTTGAAGAGCCAGATGCATGTTCGAATGTTTCTTGAGATGTGGTAGGATTTTGAGTATGCTCCCCCTGCATAGGAGCATCTTCATTTAACGTAGTCACCACAGTTTCAATAACATCAGAGTTTAATCCATCAGAGTTTGTAGTATCAGGACTTAGACTGTCAGGATTTTCAGTATCAGAATATGAGTCTTCATTTTCAAATCTCAGCTGATCATGGTCAACAAAATCTTTAAGACCAGTGATCTTCTTGTCATCAAAAGAGACATTGATAGATTCCATGACCACTTTTGTTCTCAAATTATAGACTCTGAAGGCTTTTGTGGAAAGTGGATATCCAACAAAGATTCTTTCATCAGCTTTTAGATCAAACTTTGATAGCTGTTCAGGATGAGTCTTGAGAACAAAACACTTGCATCCAAATACATGAAAATATTTCAGATTTGGCTTCTTTTTCTTCACCATCTCATATGGTGTTTTTCCATGCTTGTTAATGAGTGTTGCATTTTGAGTAAAACAAGCAGTCTGCACAGCTTCAGCCCAGAAACAGGTTGGAAGCTTTGCTTCTTCAAGCATTGTACGTGCAGCTTCAGCGAGAGTTCTATTCTTCCTTTCAACAACTCCATTTTGCTGTGGAGTTCCAGGAGCAGAAAATTCCTACTTTATTCCATGGCTTTTGCAGAACTCTTCCATTATCAAATTCTTGAACTCAGTGCCATTATCACTCCTTAAAATTTTCACAGAATCTTTGACCATTTTATCCAGCTGTTTGACATGATCAATCAAGATAGATGCAGTTTCACTTTTTGTGTGCAAGAAATACACCCATGTGTATCTGGTGAACTCATCCACTATGACCAACGCATACTTCTTCTTTGTAATAGACATGACATTTACTGGACCAAATAGATCAACATGTATAAGATGATAAGGCTCAAGAATTGATGATTCAGTCTTGCTCTTGAATGAAGATTTTCTTTGTTTGGCTTTCTGACATGAATCACAAAGACCATCAGGAGCAAATACTATGTTTGGCCATCCTCTCACAAGATCTTTCTTGACCAGTTCATTTATATTGTTGAAATTTAAATGAGAGAGTTTTTTATGCCAATTCCAGCTTTCTTCAATTGATGCTCTACTTAACAGACAGATTGCAGAGCCATCAGTACTTGTTGAAAGCTTAGCTTCATAAATGTTACCACGTCTGTATCCTTTCAGAACAACTTTGCCTTTAGATTTACTCACAACTTCACAGTGTTCTTCAAAGAAATCAACATGATAACCTCTGTCACAGATTTGACTTATACTCAGTAGATTGTGTTTAAGTCCTGAGACCAGAGCTACTTCTTTAATGATGACATTCCCAAGATTGATATTTCCATATCCCAATGTTTTTCCAATGTTGCCATCTCCATAAGAAACACTTGGGCCAGCTTTCTCCACAAAGTCTGATAGCAGGGCTTTATTTCCAGTCATATGTCCTGAACATCCACTGTCCAGAACTAGGATGTTTTTCCTGTTGCCCTGCAATCACAAAGACCACTAATGATTAGTTTTAAGGACCCATACTTGCTTGGATCCTTTGGCCTTATTAAGTTTGTTAACATTTGCAGCGGATTTAGCATCAGAGTTTATGTTAACATTTTTCTTATCAGAATTTACATTATCAGACTTTGAATCAGAATTTACACTAGAAGGAACAATGGAAACTTTCTTCAAAGAAGGTTTTATTTGATAATAATCATAGTACAAACTATGATATTCCTTACAAGTATAAATGGAATGCCATAAACTACCACAATGAAAACAAGGATTTTGTGGTTTGTATCTAACAGACTGACTCTTAACTCCTGATTTTGAAGGTAAGGAGTTAATATTCTTATTTTTCCTGCAAAAAGAAGCCAGATGGTTAGAACTTCCACAGTTATGACATGTTTTCCTAGGAGCATCAGGAACAGGTTTATAATCATTGTTTTTATTCACACCTTCCTTTCCATTCCTATTTTTCCTAGGTGATTTTACCTTGTTTGCATTCTTGACATCTTTCAACTTATGTTTAAGCTGCTTCTCTGTCATTAAGCCTATGTTTACTTCAGCTGTCTTTTCCTGTTTTAGTTTGTCAGAAGTTAATTCCTCTTTAAATTCTGATTTCTCATTATCAGACTTTACAGTTATAAACTTAACAGGTTTTAACTTTGGATTTTGCTTAACGACAGGCTTAATTTCTTCAGTTCCTTTATCATTCTTATTCTCTCCAAAACCTAAGCCCTCTTTCCAATTTTCACTACTTAGCAAATTTTGAGTTGTTCTGCCAGAGTTAGTCCAAGTCCTGATTATCTCTCTTTCCTTTTCTAACTCAGTTTTTAGAGATTCATTCATTTTTAGCACTTCATCCCTAACATAAAAAGCATCATCTCTATCCTTCTGAGTTTGATGGAATATAACTAACTCTTTTTCTAAGAAATCATTTCTTTTCTTAAAAGCAAGATTTTCAGAAGTTAATCTTTCACATGTTAAGGTTTGATCTCTATAACTAACAAACATGGTTTTAAGATATCTTCTCAACTCATTAATATCATTAGTATGAAAAGCATAAGTAGTCTGAGGTACCTTTGTTTCAGCAGCTTCAGAACTGCTCTCAGCACTTTCTTTATCAGCATTTGCCATCAATGCATAGTTCTTCTCACTTTCAGAGTCTGAAGTGTCTGTCCAGCTTTTCTGCTTTGTGACAAGAGCCTTGCCTCTGTCACCCTTTACCTTCTTGCAGTCAGGAGATATGTGGCCTTTCTCACCACAGTTATAGCATTTAACATTGGTGTAATCTCCTCTGTCAGACTTTCCTCCTCTGCCTTCAGATCTTCTGAAATTCTTCTTATCAGAACTTATGCTTTTCCTGGAAAACTTCTTTCCCTTCCTGAACTTCCTGTATGCAATCTTGGTGATTCCTTTCACCATAAGAGCACACAGCTTCATCATCTCCTCATCAGCATCAGTCTCAGGCAAGCTTTCAGAATCTGAGTCATCATCACTCTCAGAACTTGATGACTCAGTATCAGACTTTATGAAAAGAGCTTTACCCTTGTCTTTCTTTGAGGAAGCTACTTTGGGGAATTCTTCTTCAGCCTTAAGAGCAACTGTCCTTGACTTTCCTCCTTTCCTCTTGCTTCTTTGTTCCATCTCCAGCTCATGACTCTTGAGCATTCCATAGATTTCGTCAAGAGTTGTTTCATCAAGATTGTAGTTGTCTCTTATTGTCGTTGCCTTCAAATCCCAACATTCAGGAAGAGTTAACAGGAACTTAAGGTTTGAATCTTCAAGATCATACTCTTTATCAACCAATGACAAATCATTCAAAAGTTTGACAAATCTATCATATAAATCATTCAATGACTCATTAGTCTTTGAGTCAAAGTGTTCATACTCTTGAGTGAGTACTGTCTTCCTGTTCTTCTTAATTGTGTCAGTTCCCTGACATCTTGTTTCCAGAGCATCCCATATCTCCTTAGCAGTCTTGCAGTTGATTACCTTGTTTGACATTACATTATCAATGGCACTATGCAGTAAGTGTCGTACCTTAGCATCCTTAGCAATTGATGCTATGTCCTCAGCAGTATAATCACTCTTCTCCTTTGGTACGGTCATTGCTGCTTCACCTGCAACTGCAACTGCGAGTTTGGTTGGTTTGTGAGGACCTTCCTTGATTCTATCCAGGTATTCTGGATCTGTTGCTTCCAGGAACATGGTCATCCTTACCTTCCATATGGGATATTCAGATGGTCTCAGTATGGGGACTCTGATGGTCTCATACCGAATCTGAATTTGTGTCTTTGGTGGTTCCTCAGTTGTGGTAGGCTTAGTTGGAGTTTCCGTGTCCGACATGATTGTGTTTGGATCTTTAACTGTATGTAAGTTAACAGATTGGCTCTGATACCAATTGTTAGGTCACACACACACTGTAGAGGGGGTGAATACAGTGTATAGTACACTCAAATCGAACTTTAAGAACTTAAGTAACAGAAAACAAACTTTATTGAAACAATAAACTCTGTTACAGTATGGAACTGTTACCTCTCAGTGATGAACAAATATCATGAGAGCTGCTAGGGTTAAAAAGAATAATAACTTCGATAATGATAACACTTATAGTGTAAACCCTATGCCTGTGTTTATATACTACACAGTTATAAGATAATCGCTAATTGATATGGAATATAATTCTGCTTCCTAAAATATATCAATCAGATATCTTTTCTTCCAAGTATTCCATTCTTCACGGAATTCCTTCTTCATGCATATCTCTTCTTATGTTTATCTCGATCTTCTTTCCTTTAATCAGCTACTGTCCTTATCTGATTGTCCTTCAGCACTTAAGTTCTGATATCTATCTTCTGATGATTATCTCCTGATAATATAAGTACTGATATCCTTAAGTCCTGACTTCCAGTATAAGTACTGATCAACAGTTAAGTACTGATTTATCCTGTTCACGTAAGATCTGAAAGCTAAACATAAAACATATTAGCCATGACATTATCAAATATATCTAACATGCAGCATTCTCTAACTTTAAAGTTTATCAAATGGATGTCAAGAGTGCCTTTCTGAATGGAAAGCTGGATGAAGAGGTATTTGTAGAGCAACCTCCTGGTTTTGAAGATTCAGATCATTTGGATTTTGTCTACTTTCTGTTCAAGGCTATCTATGGACTCAAACAGTCTCCGAGAAAATGGTATGACACTCTTTCTGAATTTCTTATTAAAAATAGCTTTATTAGAGGTGTCATAGACAAAACTCTCTTTTCTAAAAAGTATAAGAATGATACTATATTAGTCCAAGTCTATGTGGATGATATAATATTTGGGTCTACTAATGATAATCTCTGTAAGAGATTTGCTAAGTTAATGCACAGCAAATTTGAAAT
Organism: Apium graveolens; assembly: GCF_009905375.1. Lineage (NCBI taxonomy): Eukaryota > Viridiplantae > Streptophyta > Magnoliopsida > Apiales > Apiaceae > Apium > Apium graveolens. The sequence continues at coordinate 10,967,073 of NC_133651.1, forward strand.
GAGCATGATGGGAGAGCTGAAGTTCTTTCTTGGATTACAAGTAAATCAAAGGTTAGATGGAACTTTTATTTGTCAATCCAAGTATCTCAAAGAACTCCTCAAAAAGTACAATATAGAGGATTCTGCATCAGCAAGGACTCCGTCAACTACAACTGTCAAGCTTGGACCATGTGAAAACTCCATTAAGGTAGATGTCACAAGCTACAGAGGTATGATTGGCTCGTTACTCTATCTTACTGCAAGTAGACCAGATATTATGTATGCTACATGCTTATGTGCAAGGTTCCAAGCGGATCCTAGAGATATTCATCTCGTTGCTGTTAAACGAATCTTAAGATATCTTAAGGGACCACCAAATCTAGGTATTTGGTACCCTAAAGAATCTGGTTTTAACCTTGTTGGATATACAGATTCAGATTACGCAGGAAGTGTTGTTGATAGGAAAAGCACCTCAGGGAGTTGTCAATTCCTAGGTAGCAGACTAGTCTCATGGTACGGCAAGAAACATCAAACAGTTTCAAATTCAACGGCTGAGGCTGAATATATTGCTGTTGGAAGCTGCTGTGCTCAGATCTTGTGGATTAGGAATCAGCTACGGGACTATGGCTCTGTATTGAACAAAATACCTATTCTATGTGACAATACAAGTGCAATAACCATCACCAACAACCCTGTGCAGCATACAAGGACCAAGCACATTGACATCAGGTATCATTTTATTAGAGAGCACGTCATGAATGGTACTGTTGAACTATTTTTTGTTCCAACAGAAGAACAAATAGCAGATATTTTCACTAAACCTCTTGATGAATCCACATTTACCAAATTAGTTGGTAAATTGGGTATGTTGAATAGCTTTAGTGATTAAACTTGTGAATATCTGAAATCTGTTCTTGAGTGAATTTACAAATGAATTTTTCATAAATAAAAAATTCATTTGCAAATTTATTTTATCATTTTCCAAAATTTCCTGCTTATTTCTATGTTATTTTTATTATCTTATCTTATTTATTTACTCAACTTGTTAATTTTAATATCTCAGAATATTTTATTTTCTCTATAAATATTTTTCTATGAATTTTATTTGTTAAAATTCAAAAGAAATCTATTTTTGGACTGAAAATATTATTATCTCTGAAATATTTTAATTATTTTAATTATGTAAATATTTTCTGCCATATTCATTTCAGTTTTCTGTAAATTGTAATATTTTCTATATTCTGTTTTTTATGTGTTTTTAACAATTTTTATGTTAATTATTCAGTATATTTAAATACTTAATTTATTTTACACTAGAATGACAATCGGCAAGACAATTGAAATTGTCTTGCTGAAAGTCATTCCAGTACTAATACTTGTTTATTTTTAAATCAGTTTAATTTTATAACTGGCAAGACAATCGATATGACTATTGATTGTCATGCCAGTAATAAAATTAATATCAGATATATTATGTTTTATTTTGTACTGGTATGACAATCGGTATGACTATCAGATTGTCATACCAGTTATATATTATTATTTGTTTTATTTTTTTTTGTTTTTTCAAAATTGCCTTGTATGACTATCGGTATGACAATCGGTAAGACTATCCCGAATTGTCATACCAGTTGTCTACTTAACAGTTATTTTGTTTTGTAAAGTCATTCAATCAGTTTTTTTGTTAAAAATTCCAACAGTCTTTCAATTTTTCTCTCGTTTTTCTCTCTCTCTCTCTCTCTCTCTCTCTCTCTCTCTCTCTCTCTCTACTCGATCTTAATCAAACCCAGCCTCCATTGTCTCACTGCTCGAGTTTTTACTCAGCAAACCATATCATCACTCCTGTGATATATATACATACACGTATATACATACAGAAGTGCTGTCGATTTTTTGTTAAAAAAAAATCAGTTTGTGTTTTTTGATTTTGGGTATTTTTATTTTAATTTCTGTTTTGTGTCTTGTGGTTTTTCAAATCTGCTTTTGTGAGTTAAGAATTTTAACGAAATACATTTCTTTCTAAATTTTTCGATTATAATTGATTTAATTCGAATTATTAAATTAATTTAATAAATTCGAATTTTCTTAATACTATTCTTAAAATTCTGAAAGTGTGTGTCTTATTATTATTTTTAAATGGCTCTCAATTTCCAAATCGTTTCGCATAATCTTGTTGGTTATTTTAATCCAGATAAATGTGATGTAGAAAAATTTAAGCCGTGGATTAGATTTTTAAATGACCATTCGATTGTTAGCTCTGCTATTAAATCAAATGTGATTTTAAATGTTGATCTGCTATGACTGATTTGTACAACCTCTACTGTGGCCGATGATTTTAAATCTTTTTCATTCACCGTGGCAAACACACAGTATGTGGTTGATGAAACAGTCGTCAATCGAGCGTTAAATTTTCCTATGGACAATTTCTATAATTTGCCCTCTGAAAATGATATTTCAATCTTTTTCCATGTTATTCACTATCAGGGGGTAATTAATTTAACCAAGTTATCAAAATCCAATTTGGTGTCTGAATAGGACATTTTCTTCGATACACTTTCTAAAGTGTTTGCCAACTGCACTAAATCCAATTTTCACAACATCACTTCCACTCTGCAGTATATTGGTCTTGCGGTTGTTTTCAATCAAAGGATCAATTTTGGCAAACTACTTTTACCCATTCTTTTGAGACATCTCACTACTGCTTTACGTGATCATTCTACAAATCGTAGGGTCTCGTGTTACTATGCTCGTTTTCTCATGCTCATAGCAGAACATATTCTCTCACCTGAGCATAAAGCCCTTTTTGCTAACTCCGCAGTAACCGAACCCCCTCCTGTAAGCAAAAAGATTTACACCCGCCAAGACACAACTTTCAAATTCATGCAAGTTCCAGTACTTGTATCTGCTTTTATGGCCACTTATATTCCCTTACCTATCTTCAATCTACCCGGTCATGAACAGCAAGCTCAACCTCCAGTGGTTCAAACCACGCAGGCTCAAGCATCAGATGCTCTTCCTCTACAGGTAATAGTTCCTCCAACTCAACCTATTCCTACTTCTGTTGAAAGACCCCCAGTGGTTGATAGGACTGACCATGAAGTTGTACAACCACAGCTTCAATCCTAGGTCATAGAGCCCAACACAGAGTCACAACCTATCTCAACCTCTCCCCCACTGTCTAAAATGTTGCCTAGAAGGTTAATAGGAAGTAGTTTGTTGGTGGATGTGAATGAACCCTCAGCTCTGCCTCCTCCGAAGAAAAGAAGAACATTTACTGAGGCATCTGAAAGCCCATCCTTGTCCTCCCAACAGGACATGGACTTTGAAATGGCCACTGAACAGTTACTGGAAACATCCTCTCAACAGGATGAATCTATTGAAATTCGCCATAGGTCCATGGCATCCTGTACTGAGTCAAGCACAATTACATTACTCACAATGGAAGCATACAGACCAGTAGATGATACTCAGGACACGGAGCGAGGAGTGCACATAGAGTCGGTTACAGTGCCTGCCATAGTTACGGCAGAAGAGCAGTCAAATGCTTCTGAGGGAAAATCTGACTCTCATCCACCTTTAATAGAGTCATTTTCTCCCCTCCCAGATCCAACACCTCTGGCTCCCTCACGGGATTCTCCACTCACAGATTTATCTGGAGAAAGTGGAGGGCAACTCGGTCAATCTAACCCTGAAGCAATTCAGACATCTATTTCACATGAAATGATAGGTTTGACTGAGGATCGGGACTTGCGAATTCCCATTGCACCACCACTGACCTCTCTTGAAGAGGCTTGGGTGATTTTAAATGCAGGTACAGAAGATCAGCCTCAGGAAGACTCCTCACGAGCAATTATATTGAGAGATACACATGCACGTGAGTTGAGTGAATTAAACAGGAGAGATATTCAGATGAGCGCACACACAGACACAAACACTGAAAATCTGTTAGCTCAAATTGCTGATCTCAAGGAATAACTTGCAAAAAGTCAGGCTGAAGCTAAATCATTCAAAGCACAAGTGGTTGAACGGTCTTCTTCTTCCACCTCTATCAATAATCAGCTGGCTCTTATCAGGACTGAAATATCAGATCTGAAGACATCTATTGTACCAAAGCTTAACTCAATCCAGGAATCTCCAACGTTATCAGCTAACGACATTTCAAACTTCTGCTCTCTACATACAAGAATGACTTCTCTTGAAGACTTGGTTGAAATGAATCATTCACTAGATTCCTCCAGATTTCTGAAGATAGAGATGGGTATGGAACATCTGAATGAAGGGATGAAGCACCTGTACTACATGATCAAAAATTCTCACTGTCCCAATGAAGAACAAAGGACTTTCTTTGAAGGGCCGTCTGGCGGAGGCTCAGGCTCGGGAGGTCATGGAGGTCATAGAGGATCTAAGGGAAAGTCTGTAGAGGATTCCTCAACTAAGGGGGAGAAGTGATAAGGGAAAAGAAAAAGAGTCGTCTGCTGGAGGCACAGGGAAGCCTGATGATATCTACTATAGTGGAGAACAGGATGACTTTGATATTTGTGACATTCCCACTGAACCAGTCTTGGAAGATAAAGATGGGTTCTTTGAAGCTGAGGAGGAAAGTGATTTTGGAGAATGGGAAGAGGAAGCTCCAGTGGATCCTCTGTTTGAGAAAGAGTTTCATCAGCAGCAGTCAGAGATGAAAAGAAAAGAAGCTGAACTCAAAAAGGTCTCCCAGATCATTGACATGAGGAAAGACATACAAAGAACAGAAACTCTTCAAAATCAACGTCTTCATGACATTAAAGTTCAAGAAAGGAGAAGAGATGTCAGACTGAAGATTGGTGAAAAATGGGATGAAGCTAGGAGAGTACTTGATATGCCTCAGCTGAGCACAAACAATGGTAGACAGTTTCTACATCTTCTGGACAAGCTGGAGATCTCTAATCCAATCAATGACATATACATGAATGCTATAAAGACTGAAGTCTCAAGGATCACAGCTGCCTTTGACAGATCCCTAAATGAGATGAGCATATTTGTATATTGTCAGAGCGAAGGATCTTTCAAGGTGTCACTTCATCTGTTTGAGAATTGTTCTTTGTCAGAGATTTGGGTTCTTCTCAACAAAGTAAAAAGAAGCTCAGAATTGAATGAAGTTCTTCGAGAAAAGCTCAAAGAGTTTGCCAGCAGGGCTAGTCCTCAAGTGGTCAACAATCCTCATCAGGTAAGATTCTTTAAGTCTAACTGTCTTCAAATCTGCCAGCTCGATTCACAATCTCTTAAAGACTACTCAGCTAAGCATCTGGTCTGGATGGAACATCACTTAAGAACTGCTGGATAATCATCCATGTTGAAAACTCAAGCAGCTGATCTGATTCAAGCTTATTGTGAAAAGAATATTAAAAGGTACAATCAACTCAAGAATAAGCTAAAGACAGTTGGAGTTTAACCAGTTAGACCAGACAGCTTCACTTCAGAAAAGGATCGTGTCTTTGACAAGGAGTTGCTTCAAGATTTAGAAGAAGGTGAAGTCAGAAGAGAGGACAACTGAATTCAATTAACTCAAAACACAATGTAATATGATTAGAGCTTTATGAATCAAGATAGACTAATGTAGTTATATGTTCAGGCTAGAGGAACATCTATCTTGTATTCACTTGTAAATTTCTTTTGGAATCTGGAAAATGTTAAATATAATCCAGAACTTTTCTGCTATTTACTTTGCATTACTGTTTATATCTTTTTCTTATTTGTTAGTTGAGTTATCCTCTAGGTATTTGTTGTTATTGTCTAACAAGCAAATAGGGGGAGATTGAAAGGCATATGTTATAGCCTATTTGTTTATTCGAGGATTTAACTCAACTCAAATAAGAATGTAATAAGTAAATAGTGGATCTATCGTCAGAGAGATCTCACAGAGTAACATATGTCAAAGGATTAAGTAACATTGTTCATCTACAGACTTGATGACTTAATTCACTGGAAGAAGCTCAAGAAATTGATCAAGCCTCAGTGATATAAATCAAGGTTGTGGATTTAATCAAGTGACAGAGATCTCGTCAGGGTATTAATTAATTACAAGGATTTAGTCTGAAGAAAATCAAGAGTATCAAGGTCAAGGCATGAAGAAACGTCACGGAAGTTAGTCACTCATGAACCAGACAGTACATTGAGTGTCAACATTGAAGTGGTGGAATTGATTCGTAATTGACAGTGATTTTCAGAAGATTTTTAGAGGAATGGTTGCTGCTCAAGATTGGTATTAATTCTCTATTAATTAATTAAGCCATATAATTTAATTAAGAAAATAAATTAAATCTGCAAAGATTAATTTATTGATTAATTGAATTAATTGATTAATTAATTCAGAATTATTATTTGATTAAAATCTGTTTTAATCCAGCAAGACTATCTTTTATATTAGGAAGACAATCGGTATGACAATCAATAGTCATACCGAATGTCATGCTAGTTCATTTGGATTGTCTTGCCGAAAGTCCTACCAGTTCAAATGGATTGTCATGCCAGTTTATTTGATTGTCTTGCCGATAGTCTTGCTGATTCAATTGGATTGTTTTGTTTACTTAAACAACAGAAAGCAGATCATTTTCAATAGAACACAGCATTGAATATTCAACAGCAAAACACAGAACAAGAGAACCTGCAGAGAAATTATTGCAAACTACACAGATCATTTATTTCTAGTATTTATTGTTAAATCCAATCCACTAGAAATACTTTTCTTGTTCTTGTGTAACTATCTAGCGGATCGAAATCCCTAGAACTTAATCTCAAATCGCTTTCAGCATTTGATCTTTTTTATTGCAAAAATAGAAAAAGTTCATGTCGAATTTATTCTAGATTTATAATAATTGATTTGAGATTAATCCCTTGTAAACGATACCATTGTTGTAACACCTTTCAAGTTTAATAATAGTTTTATTTAACTTGAATTTTGGTTCACCTTTTTATTCCGCATTTTATTCGATTAAACGGTATTGTTTGTATTCAACCCCCCTTCTACAAACATATTGGGACCTAACAGTGAAGGTTGAACATCAGCAACCTAGTGGACTATTACGGCCCCTGGAAATTCCGGAATGGAAATGGGAGCATATAGCCATGGATTTTGTGACAGGCCTACCAAGAACAAAGACCAATCACGATGCTATATGGGTTATTATAGATAGACTGACCAAGTCTGCACACTTCTTACCAATCAACGAAAGGTACACCGTAGACAAGCTGATGGATATTTACTTGAAAGAAATTGTAGTGAGACACGACGATCCTGTAGCCATAGTGTCAGATAGAGACCCAAGGTTTAATTCCCAATTTTGGAGAAGCTTCCAGGAATGCGTAGGCACCAGACTAAACATGAGTACAGCTTACCACCCCCAGACTGATGGACAAAGCGAAAGGACTATTCAGACCCTAGAAGATATGCTACGAGTGTGTGCCATTGATTTTAAAGGAAATTGGAATGACCAATTACCCCTGATCGAATTTGCTTACAACAACAACTATCACGCTAGCATAGGAATGCCTCCGTATGAAGCTCTTTACGGAAGGAGATGTTACTCTCCCCTATGTTGGGATGAAGTTGGAGAACACAAGATAATAGGACCGGAGTTAGTCCAATAGACCAGAGAAATGGTGGGACTCATCAGGAAAAGACTGGTAGCAGCTCAGGACAGACAAAAGAAGTACGCCGACAAGACCAGGAAGTATAGGGAATATGAAGTAAGAGATTCAGTGTTATTAAAGGTATCTCCATGGAAAGGAGTGATGAGATTTGGGAAGAAAGGGAAGCTGAGCCCCAGATTCATAGGAACCTTTGAAATTTTGAGGAGAATAGGACCTCTAGCTTACGAGCTTGCCTTGCCTCCTAATCTGCAACAAGTGCACAACGTGTTCCACGTGTCCATGTTAAGGAAGTACCATGCAGATGCACGACATGTAATAGAATATGAGCAGGTAGATTTACAACCAGGCCTGACCTACATCGAGCAGCCAATAAGGATAATGGACCAAAAAGAACAAGTGTTGAGGAACAAGACTGTGAAGCTGGTTAGAATCTTGTGGAGGAATCAAAATGTTGAAGAGTCAACTTGGGAACTTGAAGACGCAATGAGGAATAGATATCCCCACTTATTTTCAAATTAATTCCGGGAAAGAATCCTTGTTAGAGGGAAAGACTGTAATAACTCGAATTTTTGAGACTTTGTAAAAACATTTAATGAATAGTAACCCTGATGGACGGGGAAATTTTTTTAGCCCAGTTGATATTATGATTATACGTACCAAATGAGTGTATGCAAACGCTATTAGTTTTCGAAGAAAACGAACTTTGAAGAACGACCATATTTACGAATCATCAAGGATTACGGGAATCACAATATAATTACGAATTTAAAACCCTACGGATTTATATTCAAGCATGATAATTGTTAGGGCGAAAACATGCGCTAATATTCACGCAAGTATACGCGTTCACAAGTAGTATAAGATATAAATCAGATTCGTTCCCACGGAGACTGTTTTAGGTTAAGTTCAATTTATGCACCTATGCAACAATGTATGGTTATCGCTCAATTCTAAGATAAATAACAAATTGGGTTTTGATTAAACTAAGAGATTAAACTAAAAATTAAAACTAAGAGAATTGAGGTTGTATTACTATATATGACAAACATGGGATTCTAACTTTATTAAATACTTCATTCAATAGCCTTATTGTTCTTAACCTTAGCATGTAATGGTGATGACACTAATCAGATAACACAAAACTAGTAAACGCCAACTTTCGTTGTACGAATACCCTACTACCAAACATCCACAAAAGAGATAGAAGTTGAATAGACACCAATTATGCTTAGTCCTTATATGTCTATAAGAATTGAAAACATAACGGTTTAATGCACAAGTTATCTATCGTGATTACATAGGGCAAGTAAGATGGTTAAAATTACCTATAAATCATGCATAACAAATACATGAACCTATGCTAGCATAGCAAGTTCAAAACCTCTATATTCACCGTCGCTTCAATAGAGATTAACACGCTATCTTATATGTTAGCTACGTACATAAGACGAATAAGCACAACCAATACTAGGATATCAATCAATCACCACACACAAAGATATCGAAACAATTAACTATTGAAATCCATAAGTAAATCCGCTAGAATCCCATGATAAGGATTAGCACATAATAGAACTCATCGTCACCATGGGTTCATATGAAAGCATGGTATAAACAAGGTCTTAATAAACTGAATAATAATTAAAGTATGAATAAACGAGATCTAGGTTCAACAAGAACGAAAATGAGCAACCAAAGTTACAACTAATTCAAAGAATCACAAGTTGAAAACAAGATCTTTTTCGGAGTTGTTTTGTACTTCTAGGTCTTCTCCTTGATCTCCCAATCTTCCCGGAAGATGAATACCCTTTTTTTAAGTATATATAAGCCCATATTGGACATGGACCCTTAAAATCGTCAAATTCCATTCAAAAAAGGCTTTTTCAGCGAAATGAGCGAAGTCAGCCGCGCATCAGCACGCGGCCGCCTCCACCAGCAGGCGGGCGCCTGTAGCCTGTCTGGAAAAATTATGATGAATCTTGTTTTGGCCATAAGTTGAGATCTACTCGTCAGAATTAGGCGATTCAACTGCCCACATAAAGCTAACGAGATTCTCTACAACTTGACAATGTCCTTGGCTTACAAATCTGATCACTTTTCATCATATTTCCTTTAAAAGCTCATTTCGTCATATAACTGATACCTGAAATGTAATAACAGAAAAACACATCAAAATTCCAACAACTTGAGTCCAAAACACCAATTTAAGCTTGTAATAAAGCGTTCCAAGTGGATATAAAATCCACTTATCACACCCCCAAACTTGAATCGATGTTTTTCCTCAAGCATAAACAGACTCAAAACTACAAAACAAACCTAATGCATGAATGCAACTACGTGAATGCAACTAAATGATAATGAAATCGATCCCCTCAGAATAACCATAACCAAATGAATAAGACAATGCCTCTAAGAATGCAATGACTTAAAACATAGCTCAAATAAATCCCACAAACCAACTCACAAACCAATATTGCGTGTGTGGAATGCTTAACAGATATCTCTCGATACTAGATCAATAACCATAACTTATCTATCATCAAAACAATCAAAAGTTTATAAACATAATAGACAATAAACACATTATGTAACACCCCCAGATCCGGGGTCAGGGATCCGGGTCGTCACGGTCTTTCTTTCCACATTATCACTTCACTTAATTAATAATAAATAACCTTATGCTGTGACCCCACACTAACACACACCACAACCCGTTATAGTCTCAGAGATGAAATTGAAATAAGTACAAGTCCTTGAATCCACAATTAAAAGTTATTACAACCCAAAATGATTACTTGATAAATTTATAGTTAATTGCCATTATCTGCCATAAGTTATAATTATACATAATTTGATTCTCAAAAGTAGAATGCCTGATCTACCAATAGATCTACCTCTGCAGCTATAGCAGCTACAACATCAACGGGAAGACGCGGGACGCTTCCCACGCGCTTGCGCTGGGTCTGCTGGAGTCTGGCCATCTTTCCTGACTGTTGTTGTGTGATGAAGAAATAAAGCAAGAGTGAGCCTTACAGCTCGCAAGATAATATATAGTGATAACAATAATACAAGTATCTAAATGGATACCTACTAGAATCTTTTATCATGTGTAAGATAATTACTTACTAGATATAAGTAAAAACAAGGGATGAAGTTACCAATACTTCACTATACTTATATCAATTATAAAGTTACTTGAACTACCACTGTTCAAAGTATAACGAGCTTTCAACAGTTCATCACATAGATGAGACTACAAGACAGATTTGAATAGATTAAATCTTTGAAGTAGTATTGAAGGAAATGAAGTTATGATATACTTCATTAAGTTCCGATATATATATCCACATATACATCTTCTTTATACAGTCTCTGAAAACCTCTGCCATGTAAAGTATGAACAGAGTTTGTAACATCCAATGAATTTTTGGAAGGGAAAAAGAATTGTGGCATAAACCCGATATCTTGTTGATCAGGCATAGATACCAATAAGTAACCTTTTCTACTAGTAGATGGACGAATTCCCCACTGGTCATCACCCTAGTCGTAATAGGACCTTATGCTGGACTGCCACTCAGCCACTTATGCATTTGATGGACTCCCACTGAGCCACTTACACTATCATGGACGCCCACTGAGCCCATGGTGCTTATGCCGACTCGATAGATGGACTTACTTCCCGAACGTTGGGTAAGTAATCAATTCATTTACCAAAACTGCAACCTTGTTGCGAATATAAAATACACCATAGAGCCGGATCCCTCAGGTTTTGAACGAGTATTTAAATCCCCTTTTTAAAAGGAATATCTTAAATATAAAAAAATGAGTTTTGGGATCCGCTCTAACTTTAAAAAAATCATTTTGAAGACTCGAAAACACTTTAAAGAGTGTTTGGAGTAATGCTGATTTAATGAAGTAAATCAGTCCCAATATATTAGAAAATATCTGAATATTATTATTTAAATAATATTCCCATAAAGAATAATCTTTATACAAATAATTGAAGTAGAAGTTGTAAGACTTATACTTGAAATGAGTATTAAATAACCAAAGATATACTTATACGAAAGTACTATCTTTATTTGAATAATCAAAAATAAGTTTGATTATCGACACCTTATTCTTTAATAAAATAAGGAATATAACTCAACAATAATCGGAGTCATAGATCCTCAAATGAATATTCAAATAATATTCATTAAATAATATAAACTGAGTCATAAGTCCTCGAATGAATATTCAAATAATATTCAATAAATAAAATAAAGGAGTCATAAGTCCTCGGATGAATATTCGAATAATATTCAATAAATAATATAAAGGAGTCATAAGTCCTCGGATGAATATTCGTAATAATATTCAATAATAAAATAAAGGAGTCGTAAATCCTCAGATGAATATTCGAAATAATATTCAATAATAAAATAAAGTTATCGAATAAACTTTATTCGATTAATAGTTTTGAAAACTATAACCATATATATATATATAAATATATATATATATATATATAAAATCTACTCGGGATCCTCGACTCCCGGTTTTAGAAAATGTTTTCACCTTTGGGTCCCTATACTAAGGGTATATGCAAATTACTGATATTTTCTAGCATAGGTATTATCAACTGAACCAACAGATATATATGGCAAGAATACGAAACAGGCATGCATATATATACCATATCAGCATGCTTCAATATATTGCAACATTTGCTAATTAACCAACATGCATCTATCACAAGATAATGCATATACATATATACATCACAACAACAGTATAACGGGTAGAAAACTTGCCTGAGCGACTGGGGGTCACGAATGGCTCGGGACGAGTCTGGTAACCTATAAACAACAAGTAAGTTGGAATTAAACCAAAGTCACTTGTAATTCTATACTCTAACCAAATTAGACTCTAACGCTCGCTTTGCGCTTACTGATTCTCTTAAGTCACTCGAGTACCCTCGGCTCCACCATTTTTAATAAATTAACCATTACGAGTTTTAAGGCGATTCCTTCGCGAGTGTCTTACCAACTGCCTAACACTCTTACCATAATTGTTTCATACACTAATTAACCCTTTTTGGTCTTTAACCTATGTTTCAAAGTAAGGCGAGGGGAAAAGTTTCGTTCGCGAAATGCCGTTACTTGAAACGGTCGTTTCTCCTAAATCGTACATCGGAATCAAACGAACTACATATCAAAACGAAGCTCGTAACATGAACTATCTAAACATGGAAATGGTCATAATCTAGAAGGGAGTTCTCGGGTCCAAATGTTATGAACAAAAGCAGTCTAAAGTAAATCGGACATTACGACGGCTATGTTTACGCGATTTCCCAATTTTAAACCATTCAAAAACCATCACAATTTAACCTCAATCCATTCATACAACCAAAGTCCATCCTTATCACATCATAACAGCCCCAATCAATTCAATATTAACATTTATACTTATGCTTAAGCTTGAATTTAACTATACTTAACTTCTTTTAACCAAAACAACAAGATTCACCATTCCATTTCACTACCACTCCAACCCAAACTCTAAACCACAAGCATTAAGCTACTATATCACCATAACAATCAAAATCATCTTATTATACAAAGGAATCTAGGATTTGGAGATGATATACCTTCCTTGAAATGGTGGGAGTAGCTAGGAAGCCTTAAGAAGCCTTGAGAAGTCTTAGGGATGCTTGGATCTTAAAGGAAAACAAGAAAAATTCAAGTTAAAAACTTTGAAATCACTATTCATTGTCTTCTTCATTGATTTATTGAAGAAGATTGAGAATGAATGGGGTGCTTAAACTCATGATATAGCCATAACTATGCATAAGGATGATTAGGGAATTATCTTACCAATTTAGGAAGCCTTGATCTTGAGTTTTGGAATTTCTTGCTTCTTGAAAATGAAAAAGCCGAGAGCAAGCTTTTGTTGAAGAGAATAGATTTCTTTTGTTTTGATGAAATGATTTGTTTGGCTTGGTTGGTTGAATATTTGATTTATTTTTGGTTAATTACCAATTTAACCTTGATTTTGTGTGGTTAATATTCCACCACATTTCCTTCCTTCCCATGTCATGCTTATGTCATGCTATGATGTCATCTTTCCCTCCTTGTCCTCTTCTCATTGGTTGGGTGACCTCATCCCCACTAATCTCTTTGATTAACTTCCTAATTGTTTGCCTAATGACCGCTGATCTGTTATACGGTTCGCTTAACTTTCATTTTCGTTTATCATTTGAGGGATCATACCCGGGATCTTATTACTTAGGTTCCCTTAACCTTTCTTAATATATTATATTCCTTTTATGATCCTCTCTTATAATCCTTTAATTTAAATCCTTTTTATCCTGTTACCTTATACTCAATTCTTTCCGTATCTAGTGGATTTCCGGGAAAAATCAAAGTGTTCGGAATTGGATTCTGACGATCTTTACATACACTTATATACCATATAGAGTACTAATAAAATCTCAGAATATCCATAACAGAACCCCTATATAGTGTGGCATGAAAAGTTTTCTCATTCAGCTAAAACACTATTCATAAGGGTTACAAAAAGTTAAAAATTTTGGGGGTTATTACAGTCTTCCCTCCTTAAAAGGATTCCGTCACGGAATCAAATAGAAAATAAATGGGGGTACTTTTCTAGCATTGCGCTCTCTAGTTCCCAAGTTGATTCTTCCACATTATGATTCTGCCATAGTACTCTGACTAGCTTGATCACTTTGTTCCGAAGCACCTGCTCCTTCTTATCTATAATCCTTACTGGCTTCTCCACGTAAGTCAGATCTGGTTGCATATCCACCTGCTCGTACTCCACTATGTGTCTGGCATCCCGATGATACTTCCTTAGCATTGACACATGGAACACATTATGAACTTGTTGCAAGTTAGGGGGTAAGGCTAGCTCGTAAGCTAACTTTCCAATCCGTCTTAATATCTCAAAAGGTCCAATATATCTTGGGCTTAGTTTTCCTTTCTTTCCGAACCTCATTAATCCCTTCCAAGGGGATACTTTCAGCAGTACTAAGTCCCCTACTTCATATTCCTTGTCCTTTCGGGATAGGTCTGCATATTTCTTCTGTCTGTCTTGGGCTGCTACAAGTCGTCCTCTGATAAGATCCACTATGTCTTTGGTCCTTTGGACCACTTCGGGTCCGAGCATCTTCCGCTCTCCTACTTCACCCAGTATAAGGGAGATCGACACCTTCTTTCGTACAGGGCCTCATAAGGCGGCATTCCGATGCTAGCATGAAAGCTGTTGTTATAAGAAAACTCGATCAACGGCAAGTGGTCATCCCAACTTCCTTTAAGGTTTATTGCACAGACTCTCAACATATCCTCTAGTGTCTTGATGGTCCTTTCACTCTGCCCATCCGTCTGGGGATGGTACGCGGTACTCATATTTAACTTGGTCCCCGCACATTCCTGAAAGCTCCTCCAAAATCTGGAGTTGAATCTGGGGTCTCGGTCTGAGACAATGGACGCTGGGACTCCATTTCGCGTCACTATTTCCTTAAGGTAAATGTCCACCAGTCTATCGACTGTGTATCTCTCATTGATAGGAATGAAATGAGCTGACTTTGTTAGTCGGTCTATAATTACCCATATGGTGTCATGATTGGCTTTCGTCCTTGGCAAGCCTACAACAAAATCCATCGCTATCTGTTCCCATTTCCATTCGAGAATCTCCAGGGGTCGTAAAAGTCCACTGGGTCTCTGGTGCTCTGCCTTTACTCTTTGGCAAGTCAAACATTTGTTCATCCATTCTGCTACATCCCTCTTCATGTTGGGCCACCAGTAATATTCCTTCAAATCCCTATACATCTTGGTACTTCCCGGGTGAATGGAATACCTTGAACTATGGCTTTCATCTAAAATCTCATCTTTAAGCTCTTGAACATTCGGAACCCAAATCCGGTAGGAGTGCCTCATTATCCCTTTATCATCTTTCTCAGTATGGATCTCCTCTCCAGTCATTGACTCTCTGCCTTCATTTATTATTTTCTCTTGGCACAATCTGATCTTTTCCAATAACTCTGGCTGCATTGAGATCTCAAAAAGCTTTTCAGTTCCGGTTCCGGTTACCTTTACTTCTATTTCCATTCTCTCAAAATCCCTTATCAATTCTTCCGAAGTCGTTATCATTCTGAGTCTTTCCTTTCTACTAAGGGCGTCAGCCACCACATTGGCTTTCCCCGGATGATAGAGAATCTCACAATCATAGTCCTTGATTAGTTCTAACCATCTCCTCTGGCGCATGTTGAGCTCTTTCTGCGTAAATATGTACTTGAGGCTCTTATGGTCTGTGAAAATCTCGCACTTCTCTCCATACAAGTAGTGCCTCCAAATTTTTAAGGCAAATACTATTGCCGCGATCTCAAGGTCATGAGTAGGATATCTAATCTCGTATTCCTTCAGTTGTCTCGATGCATACGCAATCACTCTACCGTGCTGCATAAGCACACACCCTAATCCTTTGTGCGACGCGTCACTATATATCACAAAATCTCCTTTTCCGTCCGGCAATGCCAACACCGGGGCCGTTACCAACCTTTTCTTTAATTCTTGAAAACTGTTCTCGCATTTCTCCGTCCATTCAAACTTCTCTGTCTTACGAGTAAGTCATGTCAAAGGGGCTGCGATCTTTGCAAAGTCCTGTACAAATCTACGATAGTAGCCGGCCAATCCTATGAAACTCCTTACCTCTGTGGGTGTGGTTGGCCTTTCCCAATTTGAGACCGCCTCTATCTTGGAGGGGTCAACCAATACTCCTTCTTTATTGATCACATGTCCTAAAAACTGTACTTCATTCTGCCAGAATTCACACTTCGAGAATTTGGCATATAACTGTTCCTCTCTGAGTATTCCTAGAGCTATCCTCAAATGCTCTGCATGTTCTGCTTCAGTCCTAGAGTAGATCAAAATATCATCGATAAAAACTATCACACACTTGTCCAAGTACTTCTTAAATACTCTATTCATTAAAGCCATGAAAGCCGCTGGGGCGTTGGTTAATCCAAAGGACATTACCGAGAACTCATAATGCCCATACCTGGTACGGAATGCTGTCTTGGAAATATCTTCGAGTTTAATCTTTAGTTGGTGATATCCAGTTCTCAGGTCGATCTAGGAAAAATAAACAGCATCCTTTAGCTGGTCGAATAGATCGTCTATTCTAAGTAATGGGTACCTGTTCTTTATGGTTAGCTTGTTCAACTCTCGATAGTCGATGCACAGCCTCATGCTCCCATCTTTCTTCTTAACAAATAAAACTGGTGCTCCCCACGGAGACACACTGGGTCTTATCATACCCTTATCCAAGAGTTCCTGCAATTGGATAGCTAATTCCTTCATTTCTAACGGGGCTAACCGGTAAGGTGCTTTTGAAACTGGCGCCGTCCCGGGGGCCAATTCAATAGCAAATTCAATCACTCTATCGGGTGGTAATCCCGGAAGGTCTTGTGGGAATACATCTTCAAATTCGTTGACTACTGGAATATCTTGTAAGTTGGGCACCTCCTTCTGCGTGTCCACCACATAGGCTAGGTAGGCCTTATTTCCTTTTCGTAGCATCCTTCTGGCCTGGGCCATAGTCAAAAATTTATACGTCTGCCTATTTCCTCTAAATATAACTTCTTTCTTCCCTGGGATATTTAACTTAACTTTCTTCCCTTTACAGTCTATCTGAGCATCATTGCTAGATAACCAGTCCATTCCCAAAATTACATCAAACTCCCCTAATTTAAAAGGAATCAGATCAACACTAAAAGATTGCTCCCATATGCCTATCTCACAGGCGGGGTGAATCTGGTTAACAGGAATAATCTCATGATTGGCTATTTCTACTTGTAAGGGTTCTATCAAGGGTTCAGCCTTAAGTCTTAACTTACACGCAAGGTCCTTTGATATTAAAGATTTAGTTGCTCCCGAATCAAATAAAATGTTTGCACTGACTGAATTTAGAGAAAGGGTACCTGCTATCACATCTGAATCTTTCATAGCATCCTGGACTGTCATGTTGAAAGTCCTTGCAGTAGGTGGCTTATTGGAGGCAACCCTGCTTGCTCCCGAAGCTGCTGGTTTGTTCATTGGGCATTCCCTCTTCCAATGACCCGGGCGTCCACACTGATGACAAGTGGTGGTTAGAATGACGGTAGAGGTTGATGATGGGCACTTAGTTGAATAGTGACCTTCCCGACCGCACTTAAAGCAGGTTACTGGCTTTCCTTTACACTCCCCAGTGTGCATCCTTCCACATGTGTTACAGGCTGGCAATGGGGATCGAGACTGGTTGGGATAGGACATTCTTGACTTCTGGCCGCTCTGGCTCACACTCAGGCTCATTGGCCGCTTAAACCCAGTGTTCTTAAATTTTCCTATTCACTTTATGCGACCTCATGAGCCCAGCGCACAGTGTCCAACGATCGTATGACAAGCCTTCATGCCGTGGGCCTACATCCCATTCATCCAAGATTAGGTGATACAAGCCGGTCTGGCCACCTCGTCCCATACTAACCCTCCTGGTGGGGACATTCTCACCTCCCAAAGAAAGTCATGAAGTGAGCCATCTTGGCCTCGCTTCGTTCCATTTTCCATATTTCCTCTAGGTATTTGTATTCATGATGTGAGATGGCTAGCGTCTCACCAAACTTTAAGTCTTCACAATAGCCCAATTTATAACTTCTGCCTGTGATGAGAATTAGAGCTTCTTTTATCGAAGTGAGATCGAGCTTCTTAAAGGGGTGAGCCTGAACTTATGAGTGAGAGGAGAGCCCGAACTCATGAGTGAGAGGTGAGCCCGAATCTTTGAGAGGGGAGATCCCGAACTCAAGAGTGAGAGGTGAGCCCGAATCTCTGAGAGAGCGGAGAGCCCGATTCCTCCCTGCTACTAAAAAGAGAGGAGATTCTGAATCTCTGAGAGAGAGGAGAGCCTGTCTGCTAGCGTAGAGAGCCCAAATATCTAAGAGAGAGGAAAGTCAGTTTGCTAGCGTAGAGAGCCCGAATCTCTGGAGAGAGGAAAGCCCGTCTGCTAGCATAGAGAGACTGAATCTCTAAGAGAGAGGAGAGCTTGTCTGCTAGGGTAGAGAGCCCGAATCTCAGAGAGAGAGAGAGAGAGAGAGAGAGCTACATCCCATTCATCCAAGATTAGGTGATACGAGCCGGTCTGGCCACCTCGTCCCATACTAACCCTCCTGGTGGGGACATTCTCACCTCCCAAAGAAAGTCATGAAGTGAGCCATCTTGGCCTCGCTTCGTTCCCTTTTCCATATTTCCTCTAGGTATTTGTATTCATGATGTGAGACGGCTAGCGTCTCACCACACTTTAAGTCTTTACAATAGCCCAAGTTATAACCTCTTCCTGTGATGAGAGTTAGAGCTTCTGTTAGCGAAGTGAGATCGAGCTTCTTAAAGGGGTGAGCCTGAACCTATGAGTGAGAGGAGAGCCCGAACTCATGAGTGAGAGGTGAGCCTGAATCTCTGAGAGAGCGGAGAGCCTGATTCCTCTCTGCTAACAAAAAGAGAGGAGAGTCTGAATCTCTCAGAGAGAGGAGAAGCCCGTCTGCTAGCGTAGAGAGCCCAAATATATAAGAGAGAGGAAAGTCTGTTTGCTAGCGTAGAGAGCCCGAATCTCTGGAGAGAGGAGAGCCCGTCTGCTAGCATAGAGAGACCGAATCTCTAAGAGAGAGGAGAGCTCGTTTGCTAGGGTAGAGAGACTGAATCTCTGAGTAAGAGAGAGAGAGGAGAGAGAGAGAGAGATGAGAGAGAGATGGAGAGGAGAGGAGAGAGAGAGAGATGAGAGAGGAGATGAGAGAGAGAGAGAGAGACGAGAGCCCATCTATTTGCTTAGAGAGCCCAATTCTCTGAAAAATAGAGCCCTTCTGCTAGCCTAGAGAGCCCGAATCTCTGAGAGAACAGGAGAGCACGTTTGTTAGCATAGAAGCCCTACTGCTTTAGAGTGATGGGCTAAAACTCCTTCTAGCATAATGGGACAGACCACCTACTCTGCTTGCCTTGATTTAATGTATGTTATTAGGGTTTTCTTCGATCTTCAATATCTTCATTAGGCTGAACCTCAACATTTCATATTATGTGAGGTGGGATGGAGCCCCAGCTCTCTTCAACTCAACTGGATTTACACAATTTTAAGGAAATCTAAGATGTGTAGAATAGTAACAACAAGAAATTGGTTTAAAATGGTAAAGGACGCGATAGAGATTATTGTGTTTCTACGTAATTATTATTTCATATTTTAGAAAATAATTTTGTAACGCCCTATTTTTTCACTAAACAAAACATACCACCTTATACACCAGACCTGGAAATTTAAGAACACTTTAAATGAAAATAAAACTAGAACATGACTTGTTATAAATAGATGCATATTGTTGGATATCCAGATTTAAAACAAAACCAAACTGTTCAGATGTATTAGTGAAATTAAAATGGTTTCAAGACCACACAAGTCTTTAAAATTTAAAAAGTCCATGACAAATAGGTAAAAACTAAAAATAAACTAGCGTTACATCCAAGATCCTCCATTGGTTAATATGATCCTCATAATGTACATATGCTCCAGGGAGTTTCATCAGCTCACCGCCTAAGTTTTGTTGGATATTGTTAATCTAAACATAGCTATTTATTTGCTTTCCTTGTTTCAGAATAAATCAACGTATCTTTTGTGATCATTGCAGGAGATGATTTATAGGTAATTACTTATGTTTAGGAATGAATAAGTTGACAGGAGTAAAACTAGGAAGACATCCTAATTTGCAGGCCTGTAGTTTAGCTGGTGTACCTTATTTATACTCATGTAATCTCTTTGAATCATTATCAATTAAGTTTTCCATATTAGCAAATCAAACAAACTTGTTCAGTTTCTTATTCTATTCTAACATCTGGTATCAGAGCTTCACGTTAACGATCGATGGAGGCGCAAAATGGCAAAGGAGGGATGTCTGGGTTAAGTTACCCAATGCTGACAAAGACGAATTATACCGTCTGGGCGATGAAGATGAAAGTTTTTATGCAGGCCCTTGGAGTATGGGAAGCAATAGAACCAAAGGATCCTAAAGCTGTCATCGAGGAGAAAACAGACAAAAAGGCATTGGCTGTCATCTATCAAGGCATTCCAGATGGTATGTTGTTGAAGATAGCAGAGAAAAAGACGTCCAAGGAAGCATGGGAAGCCATTAAAACCATGAGTCTAGGTGCAGATAAGGTGAAAAAGGCTAAGGCTCAGACACTCAGATCCGAGTTCGAGTCATTGAGGATGAAAGAAACGGATAAGTTGGATGATTTCTGTATGAGACTGAATGGCCTGGTCACGAATATCAGGGCATTAGGAGAGAAGATTGGAGAAGAGTATGTTGTTAAAAAGCTATTGAGGGCTGTTCCAACCAAGTTTCTCCAGATTGCATCAGCCATCGAGCAATTTGGAAACTTGGATGTCATGACTGTAGAAGAAGTAGTGGGGTCACTCAAGGCCCATGAAGAACGCCTACATGGTCAAGTGGAAAACACTGAGGAACAGCAGTTGTTGTTAACAGCAGATGAATGGCTTAAGAGAGAGAATAATGAAGAAAAACTCCTCCTTACTCGAGAGGAATGGCTAAAGAAATCAGTTAAAACTGCTCAACCTGGTGGGAGTGATTATCATACAAGGGACAATCGAATGGCACGTGACAGGAGCCAGCTAAAGTGCTTCAATTGCAATGGTTATGGTCATTTTGCTAGAGAGTGTCGAAAACCAAGGAGAGCAAGGCAAGAAAGGGGTGAAATAAATCTAGCACAACTGAATGATGAGGAACCTGCATTATTAATGGCTTTGTGCGGAAATGGTGCAGAGGACGTGATTTCATTTACTGAGGACAAGACATCGAACAATAGCAGGGAAACTCAAGAAAGTACTTGGTATCTAGACAATGGAGCCAGTAATCATATGACTGGCCACCGAGATAAATTTGAGAAATTGGATAAATCAGTAAAAGGTAAAGTAAAATTCGGTGATGGATCACTAGTAGAGATCGAAGGAAAGGGGTCAATCAGGATCGTTTGCAAAAATGGAGAAACCAGAGTATTGCAGGGTGTGTATTACATACCTACACTTAAGAGCAACATCATAAGCTTGGGCCAACTCTCAGAAGAGGGAAATCGAGTTGTTATGAATGGTGAAAACTTGTGGGTCTACGACAGTTGTGGGAGACTACTAATGCAAGTCAAGAGATCAGTAAATCGACTCTATAAAATTCATATCGAAGAAACACAGCAACACTGCCTGTTAACCAAAGGAGAAGAAGAAGCTTGGCTGTGGCATCAAAGACTTGGGCACGTGAACTTCAAGGCTATTCAACTGATGTCAAAGAATGACATGGCTCATGGGCTACCTCATATTGACCAACCAAAGGAAATTTGTGACGGTTGTCTAATGTCTAAGCAAACACGTAAGCCGTTCCCCTCTCAATCTAATTTTACTGCAACAACTGTTTTAGAATTAGTTCACTTAGATCTATGTGGCCCTATTGTTCCATCAACCCCAGCTGGAAATCGATATTTTATGCTTTTAGTTGATGATTTCAGTCGAATGATGTGGGTGTATATGCTCAAAACTAAGGATGAAGCTTTGCATTGTTTTAAGAAATTTAAATTGCTTGTTGAGAATGGTAAGAAACATGGCATTCAAGTTCTACGAACAGACCGTGGTGGTGAGTTTTGCTCAAAAGATTTCAATGGTTTTTGTGAAGCACATGGCATACTACGACATTATACGGCACCCTACACACCACAACAAAATGGTGTGGTAGAACGTCGCAACCGCACAGTAGTCGAAATGGCCAGGAGTTTGCTAAAAGAGAGAAAGATTCCTTTGCAGTACTGGGGAGAAGCAGTCAGGCATGCTATTTTTATTCTCAACAAAATGCCAACTCGAGCAATGTCAACTATCACTCCACAC
Source organism: Apium graveolens (assembly GCF_009905375.1). Lineage (NCBI taxonomy): Eukaryota > Viridiplantae > Streptophyta > Magnoliopsida > Apiales > Apiaceae > Apium > Apium graveolens. The sequence goes on from NC_133651.1 coordinate 10,989,639, forward strand.
GAAGCTTGGTTTGGGAAAAAGCCAAGTGTGGAATACTTGAAAGTCTTTGGTTGCTTAGCATACATGAAGACACCTGCAGTTTATACAAAAAAACTCGATAATAGGAGTCAAATGGTGGTTCATTTTGGTAGAGAACCTGGAACAAAAGCATTCCGGCTATTCGATCCAATCACAAATAAAGTACACATCAGTCGAGATGTTGTTTTTGTTGAGCAAAAGGGCTGGAATTGGGAAAGCACAACAGATTTTGAGACACAACGAGGTGGAGATTTTATAGTGGAAGAAAGTCGGGGAGCAGAACCTGTTTCAGATGAGTCAAATCCACCACAGTCACCTTCATCACCTTCAACTCCTCAAGCCTCATTGTCAACAGGTACAAGTCCACAGACTCTTACCGAACATACAACTAGTTCAAGTGCCTCCAGTTCTAGCAGTGAGCAGCCTCGAAGAAACAGAACTCTGGCTGATATTTATGATAATACAACAGCGATTGAGTTAGAAGAAGAATTATTGTTGATGGGCATTGATGAGCCTGTCTGTTTTGAGCAAGCCATAACAGATGATGTCTGGAAGCAAGCAATGGTTAATGAGATCGAATCGATCGAGAAGAATAATACCTGGAAATTGACAGACCTTCCAAAGGGGCATAAAGCTATCGACCTTAAATGGGTTTTTAAGCTAAAGAAGGATCAACATGGAGAGGTAACAAAACATAAAGCACGTCTTGTGGCCAAAGGCTATGTGCAACGCTATGGTGTTGATTACGAGGAAGTTTTCGCTCCTGTCACACGACTTGAAACAGTCCGGTTGCTCTTGGCATTGGCAGCTAAGCACAGCTGGGAGGTGCATCATCTAGACGTCAAGTCAGCTTTCTTGAATGGTGTTATTCTAGAGGAAGTCTATGTATCCCAACCCAAAGGTTTTGTCAAGAAAGGAATGGAACACAAAGTCTACAAATTACTTAAAGCGTTGTATGGACTTCGTCAAGCTCCTAGAGCGTGGTATTCATGTTTGAATCAGTGTTTGTTAAACCTGGGATTTGTTAAATGCCCGTTCGAACACGCTGTTTATATCAAGAGAGAGGGGGGTCACTCTTTAATCGTTGGTGTATATGTTGACGATCTGTTGATCACAGGTACCAACCTTTCTGACATCATCAAATTCAAGGGGGAGATGAATCGTGAATTTGATATGTCTGATCTTGGTAAACTGTCATATTACTTGGGATTGGAAGTCACTCAAGGCAATGATTCTATTGAGCTCAGGCAATCGAGTTATGCAAAGAAGGTGTTAGAAAAGGCTGGAATGGCAGAATGCAATGCAGTCAAGTTTCCCATGGATCATAAATTACAACTTCATGTAGACGAAGCAGGTAAGCCTGTAAACCCTACACACTTCAAGAGTATTGTGGGTGGATTGAGATATCTAGTGCACACGAGGCCTGACATTGCTTATGCAGTTGGAATAGTGAGTAGATATATGGAAAGGCCTACAGAGGTTCATATGAACGCAGTCAAGAGAATATGTCGATACATTAAGGGAACGATACAGTATGGTCTGGTTTACACACGGGGGCATGGAAACTACATTCTATCAGGTTTTTCAGACAGCGATTTAGCTGGTAACTTGGACGATCGTAAAAGCACTGGTGGTATGGCATTTTACCTCGATGATAACTTAATCACATGGGTCTCTTAGAAACAACGGTGCGTTGCACTTTCCTCATGCGAGGCAGAATTCATGGCAGCTACAGCAGCTGCTTGTCAGGCGATTTGGTTGCAAAGAGTTCTGGGTCACATCACGGACAGTACAACAGGTCCAGTTACTTTGTATATTGATAACAGATCTGCTGTGGACCTAGCACGTAATCCAGTTTTTCATGGTAGGAGCAAGCACATTGATCTACGTTACCACTTCATTCGAGATTGTGTTGAACAAGGGTTGATTGTGATAAAACATGTTCGTACAAACGAACAAAGAGCTGATATATTAACCAAGGCTTTAGCAGCATCCAAGTTTGAGAAGATGAGAAGTCTACTGGGAGTTAAACATCTGGAGAGTGTTTAGATTAAGGGGGAGTATGTTGGATTATTGTTAATCTAAACATAGCTATTTATTTGCTTTCCTTGTTTTAGAATAAATCAACATATCTTTTGTGATCATTGCAGGAGATGATTTATAGGTAATTACTTATGTTTAGGAATGAATAAGTTGACAGGAGTAAAACTAGGAAGACATCCTAATTTGCAGGCCTGTAGTTTAGCTGGTGTACCTTATTTATACTCATGTAATCTCTTTGAATCATTATCAATTAAGTTTTCCATATTAGCAAATCAAACAAACTTGTTCAGTTTCTTATTCTATTCTAACAAGTTTCTAGTTACCTGCATCAGAAACTAAAAAGGGGTGAGCTAACGCTCAGTAAGGTAGTAGAAACAGCTATCAAGATCAAGAATAAAGGACCATTCCTATACTCTTAATCAGCAATTGAATCATCAACTATAAAATAGAGACTAAACTTTAATCTAGCAACTGATATGTCTTGTAAAATCACAAAGAAAACTGGAACCTGAAGGTCAAGAACTGGACCACTAAGGTCATGCTGAGCATGTCTGCTAACTATGTACCATTCTCTTAAAATTATCATGAGAAAGCAATACCATGTATTGTTGCTAATTGTAAACTGAAAATTAACTTATACATATGTAACCTCCTTACCTTTAATGCAGAACAATATCAAACCAAGAGCTTGAATATTATAATATCCTGCTGCTGAAATTCTATCGATGAGAGGTAGGTTTAGGCATATATTCAGTATAGACTTAGATACAATATGAAGTTGGGACTATTGATCTTCTTACAAAATATCAAAACCTTTTGATTCAGAAATCTGTCCTAATTTTTGGCTAACTTAATACAAAATTTAAATACTACTCTCTGACTGTTACAAGCCCAAAACCACTTATAATTCTATGTAAGTGTCATATATATATTTTTAAAAATTCTTAAACTTTAATTCATTGGAACATCCTAACCGAATATTTTTTTAAATAAGTTGTATGATAATAACACATTTATTCTTTTAAGTACTCTTCAACTTCTAACTCTACTGATGTCCTAACTTGTTGTTGGGGCATATTAAGGTAGTAAACATTACAATAAATAAATAAAAACTGGCGGATCTTACAATCCACCCTCCTTAAAGGAATTTCGTCCCTGAAATTTGTACTTACGAAATAATTCTAGGTACCGCTCCATCATGTCATTCTCTAATTCCCACATAGCTTCCTCGACAGAAAAATTCTTCCACCAAACTTTAACCATAGGAATCATTTTTCTTCTTAATTCTCTGACATTCCTTTCCAAAATCTTTAGGGGTTTCTCTTTATAACTGAGGTCTGTTCTTAACTCCAGCGGCTCATAGTTTAGTACATGAGATGGATCTGATACATACTTTCTGAGCATGGAGACATGGAATACATCACGTGTCTCCGTTAATTTTGGTGGTAAAGCTAGGCAATAAGCTACTGTACCTATTCGTTCAAGTATCTCAATGGACCTATGTACCTTGGACTAAGTTTTCCCTTTCCCCAAATCTAATAATACCCTTCATTGGTGAAACTTTTAAAAATATTTGATCACCAACGAAAAATTCTAAATTTCGTCATTTCGTCGCTTAGGATCTGAATAACTTTTTTGTCTACTTTGTGTTATCAACATTCTTGTTCTGATTCTTTTTACTGCCTCACTAGCCTCCTTGACTGCTTCTGGACCCAAAAGTCTTCTTTCTCCTGCCATGTCCTAGTGAACCGGTCATCTACACTTACGTTCATACAACATTTCAAAGGGAGCCATCCTATAGTTGATTGGAAACTATTATTATATGAGAACTCGATTAGAGGTAATTACCAACTCCACGACCCCAAAAACTCAAACACACATGCTCTTAACATGTCTTCATGTATCTGAATTGTACGCTTCGATTGACCATCCATTTGAGGATGAAAAGCAGTGTTGAATTTCAATTATGTTCCCACGGCCTTATGTAAACTAGCCCAAAATTTTGATGTAAACATTGGATCCCTATCAGACACTATGGTAACAGGAACTCCATGTAACTTTACTATCTCTTGAATATATATTTCCGCAAATTGATTGTCATTCGCATTGGCAAAAAAGTGCTGATTTGGTGCACTGATCCATAATAACCCATTCAGTATCATGTTTTTAGCTATTCGTGGCAACCCTGTCACAAAATCCATAGCAATATCCTCCCGCTTCCATTCTAGAATCGATAGAGGTTTTAAAAGTCCTCCTGGTCAGCTTTAACATGTTGCATGTAAAATACCTAGCGCCATAGTTTGCTATATCATTCTTCATTCCTGGCCACCAATACAAGATCTTTAAATCATTGTACATCTTTGTAGATCCTGGGTGTAATAAATATGGAGTGGTGTGTGCTTCTCTCATAATGCTAGATTTCACTTCCTTATCATCTGGCACACAAACTCGCCCCTTATACCTTGAAATTCCACCATCAGATAAGGAGAAGCTTCCATCACCCTTTTTTTGTGCAATAATTTTTTTCTTGATCAACATATCATCATCCTTTTTCTTTTCAATGATTTTTTGTAGTAGAGTTGACTCTGATGTGAGATTAGCCAACTTTCATGTCATAACTTCAATACCCGCTCGCGCAAATTCTCTTTGTAATGATATATTCATTATGATTATTTTAGACATGTTGTTGCTATAACTTCGTCTACTAAGAGCATCAATTACCACGTTCGCTTTTATGGGGTGGTACAAGTTTTCACAATCATAGTCTTTTACTAACTCTAGCCACATACGTCGCCTCACGTTCAGCTCTTTCTAGGTAAAAAAGTACTTCAAACTTTTATGGTCTGTGTATATCTTACATTTATGCCCATAAAGGTAATGCGCTATATCTTTAAAGCAAATACTACAGCTGCCAACTCTAGATCATGAGTCGGATATCTTTGCTCATATTCCTTCAATTGTCTAGAGGCATATGCTACCACATTATCACATTTCGTTAATACACACCCTAGACCTTGTTTTGACGCATTGCAATACACCAAAAATTTCTCTACATTTGTAGGGACATATAACATAGGAGCGGTGATTAATTTTTTTAGGTACCCAAAAACTCTCCTCACACTCTTCTGACCACACAAATTTTTGATGCTTCCGCGTTAAAATTGTCAATAGTGTAGCAATCTTTGAGAACCCCTCAACAAACATCATATGGTATCCGGATAAACCCAAGAAACTTCTTACTTCTGCCGCATTCTTAGGTGTCGACAGTCCTTCACTGCTTTAATTTTTGTTGGATCTACAGCTACCCCATGTTTGGACACTACATGTCCCAAGAAAGATACATTCTCTAGCTAAAATTCACATTTCTTAAACTTAGCATAAAGTTTATGCTCTTTAAGTCTTTGCAGCGTCAACCTCAAATGTTCTTCGTGCTCAGCTTTCGACTTAAAATATATTAAAATATATCAATGAATACAATCACAAACTTGTCCAAATAGTCCTTAAAAACCCGATTCATAAGGTCCATGAATGTTTCTGGAGCAATAGTTAAACCGAATGACACCACCAAAAATTCAACTTATACACATGTAACCTCCTTACCTCTAATGTGTACCAACAGCAAACCAAGAGCTTGAATATTATAATATCCTGCTGATGAACTTCTATCAATGAGAGGTAGGTTTAGAAATATATTCAGTATATACCCAAATAAAATATGAAGTTGGGACTATTGATCTTCTTACAAAATATCAAAACCTTTTGATCCGGAAATATGTCCTAATTTTTGGCTAACTTAATACAAAATTTATATACTGCTCTCTGACTGTTACAAGCCCAAACCTACTTATAATTCTATGTAATAAATGTCATATATATATATTAAAATTTCTTAAACTTTAATTAATTAGAGCATCCTAAACGAATAATTTTTATATATAAGTTGTATGATCATAACACATTTATTCTTTTAAGTACTCTTCAACTTCTAACTCTACTGATGTCTTGACTTGTTGCTGGGGCATAGTAAGGTAGTAACCATGACAGGAAATAAAGAAAAACCGGCGGATCTTAAAAATTTGGCCTCGCGAAAGTCCAATAAATTATCATTTCCAGTTCTGCTAAATCACAGTTTTTTGAGCTTAATTGAGTATGTTTTTCGAGTGTATTATTTTGAGCATATCAATTGCATCCAGGAGCACTTTTGACAATCCTGGGGCAAATAGACCTAAACAATTAAAGTTACTGTAATGAACTGAGATGGGATTAATTGAAAAACCTTGCTGTACACTTTTAATTACTCACACAACTGAATGGAACAATAACTAACAAGGAAAAGAGACTCAATAATATAAATTCACTGTTTCAAAAGCTCCACGATTACAGCCCTGGGCAATTCTGAGTCCCAGCTGCCTCTCCCAATCGCTCTCTAAACTTACCAATAATGACATAACCCTAATCTCAATATTTTCCCCCTTTCTGTTCTCACGGCCCAGACCCAACTCATTCTTTCTTTCCATATTTTAATTATTAACATTTAATAGCTTATGGCCCGTGCGATGCACGGGTATTGGTTAATATTTATATATTTTTATCTCTATTTTGTAGAATTTTATTAAAATTCTATTTAAAAATTAAATACTAAATAATGATTATGTATTTATAATTTCATTGTGTATAATTTCAAGTTAGGTTCAAATACTATAAATAATATATGCTTGATGTGATTTTCTTCATAAATAATAATATAAATATTTGTTGTTGGTGAGTGAGATTGAAACCTAAAAACTTATATGTATCTTTATAAATAATATAAATATTTGTTATTAATTATATTCGAATCTGAGAACTTATATGTATCTTTATAAATAATGATATACATATTTGTTGTTGACGGGGTTCGAACCTGAAAACTTGTGGAGTGTATTTTTTTTAGTATTTGGATTTAACGGTTTTGATTATTTGACGAAGAAGATCGACGGTCGTGATGGAAAGGGATAACCAAAATAAGGGGTTAACCAAACTACAAAATATAGTTCATCCCAATTATTATAGTATTGTATAGATTCAATGACCAAATTATCGAACCTGGGAACCCGTGGAGGCGCACAATTTCTTTCATGAATACCCCCAGCTACCGAAACTAGAGTAAATGGATGCTTTAATCTCATAAAAATGACCAATATTGTGTCAACTCCTCGGGAGAGAGGTAATCCTTTAATAAAATTAATCGTATCCCAAATTTTTGAGAGGTACCTTTCAGATGCTAAACGAAGATACATTTTCACTTCTCTGGCATGTCCTCCAATTGGGGACCCATGATACTGCTGTAATATTATGTCTTTAAATTTAGAATGGCGAGGAATGACAGGCGCCCTTTATAGAGCAGCCGCCCTTCATCTAACAGAAACCCTTCATGACTATTTGAGTTCAGCTGCAGGTCTGCTATGATTTGCTAAAAGCACGAATCCTCTTTTATATTATGAGTCAGCTGCTCCCACTGCACTTCAGGCCACGAAACCATCAAATCTAACTCAATCTCTCTTACTAATTTTCTCAAGAGTGCATCGGCAACTTGATTTTCCTTTCCAAGTTTAAATTGTACCTCAAAAGAATACCCCAGTAGTTTTAACACCCACTTTTGATAGTCATTGCCAACTTCCCGTTGTTGAATTATAAATCACAAACTTGGTTGATCGGTTCTCACTACAAAATGCCTACCCAACAAGTAATCCCTCCATTTTTAAATGGCTAAGCGAATCGCCATAAGCTCCTTCTCGTAGATAGATTTCTGACGAGCCCTCACACCTAAAAATTTGCTGAAATACGCAAGTGGTCAGTTCTCTTGCATCAACACCATTCCTAACCCAAACCAGGAGGCGTCCATCTCTAGAACAAATAACTTGGTGAATCTGGCATGGCCAGCATTGGTGGATTTTTAAGGGCATGCTTCAAGTGGTTAAAAGTCCTTGTTGCATCAGTTGTTCACCTGAAATTGTCTTTGCGCAGCTTGTCAGTCAATGGACCAGCAGTTTGGGCATATTTCATAACATATTTGCAAAAATATCCGTTAGGCCCAAAAACCCTATAAGTTCCTTCAAATTTATGGGCTGCTCCCACTCCAATATAGCTTTGATTTTTTCATTGCCTACAACAACTCCTTGACCGGAAATTACATGCCCAAGGTAAACAACTTGGTCCCTGCCAAAAGTACATTTTTTAATATTGACGAACAGTTGCTGCTCCTCCAATGCCTTTAAAACCAGTTTAAGATGCTCCTGATCCTGCTCCTTTGTTTCACTATAAATGAGGATATCATCAAAAAAGACGAGAACGAATTTTCTCAAACAAGAGCAAAACACGTCATTCATTAATGATTGAAAGATAGTCGGTGTGTTAATAAGACCGAATGGCATGACCAAGAACTCGTAATGGGGTGCGGATTCAAACTAGAATATGATGATATCCCACCTTCAAATCTAGTTTTATGAATGTTTGTACTCCATGTAGTTCGTCTAATAGTTCTTCAATCACCGGAATTGGGTACACAATTAATATAATAAAACAAGCCATTCTATTGATAAGAACATCTTCAAAGAAGAAAATTTTCAAAGGTTAAAAACATAACATCAATATTTATTTTGAAGTATTTCAAATTTGTAGGAGAAATCCTATCACTCTTGATCAAGCCACACAGAAAAAGAAGAAAAAAGTTCAAGACTGCCTCTGCTAGGGAAGGTAAAAAGCCTAAGATTTCTCCGAAGTATTGAAATTCGAGGAGTGGGAACAAAATATTAAAATTAAATGTTTATAATATTAATTTTAGATGCATAAATACTGAGAATATCTCAAATTTCTTTATTTACATTTTATTTTAATTTATATGCAGTAAACATTGTATTGTTATCTGATCACGAAGGTATTATAAAATTAGATAGCATATCGTAAAAAGATATAAAGAATAAAAATATAAATCAATGAGTAAAATAATACTAAAATTTAGTATTAAAAGTTTTTTTTTTAAAACGGGGCTTGAAAGCGGTTGAGTGGGCCTTATATGGCCCAGTAATGGACCAACGGTAACGTAATATAAAGAATTATAAACCCTAATTTGGCTAGAAATATATAAACTCCTGTCCAAGAAAAGCTTACTTCCATTGAATCCCAAAATAAGGAGATTAAGATAAAAACCACCGATAATGGCTATATCCTCCGACGCTAATTCATGCTTTCTGACTGATAGCATCATGCGATCAAGAAGTGCACGAAGCACAAATGCGTCTTTACATATAGATTTAATGGATTACCCTGTTGTTTCAAATCTTTCACTATTCTTGTTTATCAAGTTCTATTTACTGTCTCTCCGTGCTTCATTTTTATAAAATTTGTTTACAGCTTTTTATTGTTATATGTTGGTTAAGTAGTTGGCCTATGGTTTTAAATTAGGGTGAATCTACTGTTAGGTCACACACACTATAGAAGGGGGTTGAATACAGTGTATACTACAATCAAATCGAATTAAGAACACAAGTATGAAACACAGAATAATCTTATTAATAAAACAGTATTACAATGGAACTATTCTCTCTCAGTGATGAATAAATATCACGAGAGCTGCTAGGGTTACAATAAATAATATTCTCGATTATGATAACACTTATAGTGTAAACCCTATGTTGTGTTTATATAGACACACAGTTACAAGATAAACTTCTAATTGATATTGAACATAAGTCTGCATCCTAAAATATATCAACTAGTTATCTTTTCTTCCAAGTATTCTATTCTTCATAAAATTCTTCTCCATGCATATCTCTTCTTGTGTTTGCCTTAATCTTCTTTCCTTCAATCAATCGTCTTCCTCATCTGAATGTCTTCTTAAGTCCTGATATTAACTTCTAATAAATATCTTCTGATATCTTAAGTTATGATAACTTAAATTCTTATATCTTAAGTTCTGACTTCAGTATAAGTACTAATTTCCAGTTAAGTCCTGATTTGTCCTGTTAGTTAAGATCTGAAAACTAAACACAAATCATTATTAGACATGACATCACAAATATATCTAACAATCTCCCCCAACTTGTAAATTAGCATAATATATAAGTTCAATAGATATTTGATGATGTCAAAAACATTAAGTACAAATGCATATGAGAATTTGACTAAGTAACTACAACTCACAGTCTTTATAACTTTTACCATCCTTAAAGTCTGATATCAGCTTTAACCTGTATAACCTTCAGACTTTAACAGTTGTAGTTCTTGGCTTCAGTGTGTGATCTCTCTAATATCAGGAGTTGTTATGAGATAGTTCCTTAAAAGACTTCTCTCAGCATATTCAAGTTCATTTTGCATCCTCCTTTTTGCATCATTAAGTTCAACTGTATCTTCACCTGTTTGAACGATAGCAGCCCTGAGATCATTTATTTTTTCTTTCCTTATATCCTGATCTAGTCTGATGACATAGGCTTTATTAAACTCTAGATTGAATTTAAGACCTTTAATACCAAGAAATGTAGTGATGATTTTGGCGGTATTAGTCTTCATCTCAGCTATATCACCATTGTGAGCTCTGTACTTAGGATAGTAAGGTATGTCAGACTTTACAGAGTAAAGTTTCTTCTGCCTTTGAATATCAAATTTTAAGTAACTGGCAGCACCATCTGTTGACCTGTTTTTCACTTAAAATAGAAATAGCACATGTTGCAATTCTTCAAAGTACTTCAAACGAATAGCATTCTTCCTAATCTGGAATACCCTCCTATATGTCATGAAGTATAGCATGATATCTTCTTTTAATACAGAGTGGTAAACCATGTGTACTGACTCTAGTTGATTCAATCTTTTAGGAGTTGTTCCTACTCCTGGTTCACTCAAAGAAGTTGGATCAGAGGTAGTATTATTTACCCTCTTGTCTTTAGAACTACCCAATCCTAATTTGTCTTTAGCTTCCTTTCCTCTAATAACTCTTGCTTCAAAACCACTTGATGTAGTCTTCAAAAGTTGTGTAGATTGTTGAGCTTTAGTAAACCCAGGTAGTAGAATTTTTGAAGGTTTAACATGAGCAATGTCAGAGGTTTCCTTTCCTTTATCTTCTGATATCAAGCCAACTTGAGCTCTGTCAGAGGTTGCTTGCTTCATTGTAATATCAAAATTTACTAAGTCCTGATCTTCAACAACATGAGCTATGTCAGAGGTTGTTTGAATATTCTTTTTCTTCAAAATCAAACTAGTATCTTCATCATATTTTGCTTCCAGATCCATAATTGGCATATATACCTTTACAGGTTCATCAATTTTTGCTTTACCCTTGGATCTAGAATCAACTTCCACCTGTGATTTGGCTTTGGATTCAGATTTGATAGCCTCAGAGATTGTCTTCTCTTTAATCACAATGCCCTTAGGCTTAGGTGGTTTCTTTGCAATAACTTGAGCTTTAGACTTGGATTTGACATTTTCTGCTTTAAGTCTGGCTTCTTCTTCCTTCAGACTTTCAATATCCATGCATGGATTATCCTTTAGGAACAACCTTTTGGAAATCTCTTCATCAAGTTTCAAAGTTTGTTCACTAGAACTCATCCTTTTACCAGTATCAGAACTTGTTCTTCTCCCAGCATCAGAACTTGTTCTCTGTGTAGAAGTTTCTGTTTTCCTAGATGAAGAGCCTTTTCCTTGACCATAACCTTTACCCCTTTCAGAGTTTCCCTGGTCTTCAATATCATCATCCTTACCCTTCAGTGGTTGATCAGTTTTGCATTTGGACTTAATCACTTTCTCCCCCTTTTTGGCATCATCAGGTAATAGGAGAGAAACAAGAAATTCCACGGAGTTTTGGATTTCATTGAGTTGATCTTGTTGAGCAGCTTGATTCTTCAAAATATCAGATATTTGAGCTTGCTGCTTTTCTTGAGTCTTTTCTATGTACCCAATGCGGTCAAAGGCTGGCTTAAAAAACCTATTCTTTTCCAATTTGACATTCATGTCTTGCTGAATTAGGGTTTCTTGAATTTTGTTCACCTTAGCTTGAGTTATTGAGTGTTGACCTTGAAGGGCCTTGTACTCAATGCAGTAACTCTGAGTTATGCTTTGAAATCATCATTCATAAACATCTCATCAGCCAGGTGCTCAGCAAGAATATTTGCAGTAGGAACAAAATCAACTTTGTTCCACTCCTTGATCCATTCTTGTCCTCTTGGAGTTTCACTCCAAGGTACTGGTGCATCCCCTCTCACAAACTTCTTAATCAAATCAGCTTTATTAACTGCTGGTAGAGGTGCATGTCCCGAAGGACCAGCTGTATCAGCATTTTTATTTATAGCAGCTTCACCAGTAGTGTCAACATTTGCAGCATCAGAACTTACAGAGCCTTCAGAATCAGCTTCCTCTAATAAAATGATAGTGTGTGAGGCTATAGAGGTTTTAAAATCGTCCTCTAAGTTCTTATCAACATCCAAATTCTGATGCTCACCTAATATTTGAGCTTCATCATCTAGATTTAGAAGAGGTGTTGTTGGAATATCTGTATTGAGATTAGCATCTAAAATTGGTGTTGTTGGTGGAGTATGTTGAGGAATGGTTGGAGCTTCTAAGTACAGAATCTTAGGCACAACCAAGTTATGAATATCTATTTCAGCACTTGTACCTGGGTCTTGAGCATGTACTTTTTCAATGATAGGAGACACGGGTGGTGTAGGCACTCTGTCTTGAGCAGTGTCTTCAGCTTGAATTGGTGACAGTGGAGGTGTAGATGCAGTGGCTTCAGCAAATTCTGGTTGTGCAGATGGAAGGCAATCACAATTGGCTCCTTTGGGATCAGAGATTCCTGATCCCCTTCCTTAGCTGCTGTTCACATCCTCTGAATCTGACTCAACTGTGTCCCTTTTAGCTCTTTGTTTCTTCCATCTCTTCAAGGGTGGAGAGACGGTGGGAGCTTTATCATCAGAATTTATCTTTCTAAGCCTTTTGAGTGGCCTAGAACTCCCAGTTTCCTTTATTTTCTGAGGAGACACTTCCTCAGCTGATTTTGCAACAGGTTCTGATGTTTGAACCTGTACCTCAATTGTTTCCTCAAATCATCAAAATTTATTATTGACCATTATTAAATCAAAACATTTATCACAGGATAAAGTTTAAAAAAACGATGAAGTAAAGATTAACAAATTGCAATTAAAACATGCACAGTCACTTAATTTGAGAACCAAAGACCAAATTTTGCAATTTTAAAGGAAATTTCATTAATATATCATATGAGTACATTTCATGAAATTTATCAATTATATGCAAAAATTACAAGATAGTCCTATTCTTAGAATTCTTAACATCAACAGCCTTAGTCCTCGTCTAAGAAGACCTAACGACTAGCTTCTTCTGTTGCTGACGAAGAGCACTGCAAGATGAATGATCCGTTCTTACTGACGGAGAGCTTCTCTCATTTCTTCTTCCAGACGATCACAATGGAGATTATAGTCCATATAAAATAATAAGAGGTCTATGTGAACCTCTTGTGGAACTGAGTTCCAGATCTCTTCAGGAATGACAGTTACATGCCACTCCTGTCGCCAATCATCACAACTCAACTCGATATTAAAAGTATCATAGTTCAGGAGCAAGTTGAAACGAACCATGGTTTTGATGAGTATGTAAAAAGAGTGAGTTTGTGAGAAAATGGAAGATGTATTGGTTGGAATGATAGTTGGTTTAAATAGCCAATAGAATACCAAGAGACGCGAGGAGTATTTAATAATTACAGGTAAAAATAATTATACCTCGTCTCCCTAGACCAATGTGTAATAATAACAGTCAGTAAAAGATCTAAAGCCGGAGTTAATGGGCACGGGAAATAAGTAATGATTACTATGCACATGCAGTTTTTCAAAAAAAAATTGTTCCCACTAAACAAATGATTATGACTGTCTTTATCTCACATAAACCAATATTCTGATAAAATATAACCGTTCAAGTATTGACTTAAAAATAAATTAAGTAAATAAATACTGCCACGTAAGCATCAGAACTTGATTATTATCACAATTTAAAAGTCATCAGAATATGGCTTCTTATCCCAAAAAGTGAATGTTTATTTCTGTAATTCTTCACACAAATACTGATATGGTTTCCTCGGAACTTAATCATCAGAACTTCCATCAGAACTTGTCTTCACAATTTATGCAATTGACACTTAAACTGTTCATCTAAAACAACATTGATCACCACAATAATTTTCATCATTCATATGGAGTGTAAGTGTGTGCATTAAGCTAAATATCAGACAAAGAGTAAAGTCTGATTCACTTCAGTACATCTTAGAAATAAGGCATAACTAAGAACTTTGTTCGAAATTTGTCATTAGTCTGAAGTCTACTATAGAATGAGTTCATGCATGAGTCCACCTCAACTATTTTGTGCTCATTTTATGCATCTTTTGAAATTCCTTTTTACAGTGGCTTCTCAGTATAAGTGAGTCACGACTGCTTATCAGAATTTATGCTATTATCAGAGTATTTCTCCAGTAATCAGAGAATGTGAAAAGTCACCAAGAAAATTTTATTTTGCTTTTCTAATGCATATTACTTAATATCAGCAATGCACTTGGGTCTTCCCTTCCACATACATTTTTCTCTAGATCTCAAAGGAGTACCTGATATTTATTTCTTTTTTTTTCTTCTTCTTTTGATAAGTGAGGCTTATCAGCATTTAGTACACCCATAAGATTTACAAACATCAGAACTTAACAGATAAGAAGCATCATTCTAGTTTTTGACTTAGTAATAAGATACACAAAGTAAACCTAACCAAGCTCAATATCAGAATTTGCTTGTGTCAAAAGATTTCCACATAAACAATTACTTCAAACATGGGATCTTTAGTATATTAAAGACTACTAGGTCAGCATCTAGCACAGTTATCCTTATTGGATTGAATAGTTACAGAAACATTCATATCACTATCAGAGTTTAGAAATTCACATCAGACAACAATCAGCACTTAGGTAAATTTCAGTTTAAGCACAGATTACATAAAGAGAGTAATATCCGTAAATACTGATCATAAAGTCTGATGTATCAGAACATAAACTAAACAGATTTAGAGAAAGAACCTGAAACCATTCCAAGTTCATTTACCAATCTTGTAAAAGTAGCTTCATATAGTGGTTTTGTGAAGATATGTAACACCCCCAGATCCGGGGTCAGGGATCCGGGTCGTCACGGTCTTTCTTTCCACAATATCACTTCACTTAATTAATAATAAATAACCTTATGTTGTGACCCCACACTAACACACACCACAACCCGTTATAGTCTCAGAGATGAAATTGAAATAAGTACAAGTCCTTGAATCCACAATTAAAAGTTATTACAACCCAAAATGATTACTTGATAAATTTACAGTTAATTTCCATTATCTGCCATAAGTTATAATTATACATAATTTGATTCTCAAAAGTAGAATGCCTGATCTACCAATAGATCTACCTCTGCACCTATAGCAGCTACAACATCAACGGGAAGACGCGGGACGCTTCCCACGCGCTTGCGCTGGGTCTGCTGGAGTCTGGCCATCTTTCCAGACTGTTGTTGTGTGATGAAGAAATAAAGCAAGAGTGAGCCTTACAGCTCGCAAGATAATATATAGTGATAACAATAATACAAGTATCTAAATGGATACCTACTAAAATCTTTTATCATGTGTAAGATAATTACTTACTAGATATAAGTAAAAACAAGGGATGAAGTTACCAATACTTCACTATACTTATATCAATTATAAAGTTACTTGAACTACCACTATTCAAAGTATAACGAGCTTTCAACAGTTCATCACATAGATGAGACTACAAGACAGATTTGAATAGATTAAATCTTTGAAGTAGTATTGAAGGAAATGAAGTTATGATATACTTCATTAAGTTCCGATATATATATCCACATATACATCTTCTTTATACAGTCCCTGAAAACCTCTGTCATGTAAAGTATGAACAGAGTTTGTAACATCCAATGA
This sequence comes from Apium graveolens, assembly GCF_009905375.1. NCBI lineage: Eukaryota > Viridiplantae > Streptophyta > Magnoliopsida > Apiales > Apiaceae > Apium > Apium graveolens. The sequence continues at coordinate 11,005,701 of NC_133651.1, forward strand.
ATTTTTGGAAGGGAAAAAGAATTGTGGCATAAACCCGATATCTTGCTGATCAGGCAAAGATACCAATAAGTAACCTTTTCTACTAGTAGATGGACGAATTCCCCACTGGTCATCACCCTGGTCGTAATAGGACCTTATGCTGGACTGCCACTCAGCCACTTATGCATTTGATGGACTCCCACTGAGCCACTTACACTATCATGGACGCCCACTGAGCCCATGTTGCTTATGCCGACTCGATAGATGGACTTACTTCCCGAACGTTGGGTAAGTAATCAATTCATTTACCAAAACTGCAACCTTGTTGCGAATATAAAATACACCATAGAGCCGGATCCCTCAGGTTTTGAGCTAGTATTTAAATCTCCTTTTTAAAAGGAAGATCTTAAATATAAAAATGAGTTTTGGGATCCGCTCTAACTTTTAAAAATCATTTTGAAGACTCGAAAACACTTTAAAGAGTGTTTGGAGTAATGCTGATTTAATAAAGTAAATCAGTCCCAATATATTAGAAAATATCTGAATATTATTATTCAAATAATATTCCCATAAAGAATAATCTTTATACAAATAATTGAAGTAGAAGTTGTAAGATTTATACTTGAAATGAGTATTAAATAACCAAAGATATACTTATACGAAAGTACTATCTTTATTTGAATAATCAAAAATAAGTTTGATTATCGACACCTTATTCTTTAATAAAATAAGGAATATAACTCAACAATAATCGGAGTCATAGATCCTCAAATGAATATTCAAATAATATTCATTAAATAATATAAACTGAGTCATAAGCCCTCGAATGAATATTCAAATAATATTCAATAAATAATATAAAGGAGTCATAAGTCCTCGGATGAATATTCGAATAATATTCAATAAATAATATAAAGGAGTCATAAGTCCTCGGATGAATATTCGTAATAATATTCCATAATAAAATAAAGGAGTCATAAGTCCTCGGATGAATATTCGAAATAATATTCAATAATAAAATAAAGTTATCGAATAAACTTTATTCGATTAATAGTTTTGAAAATTATAACCATATATATATATAAATATATATATATAAAATCTACTCGGGAGCCTCGACTCCCGGTTTTAGAAAATGTTTTCACCTTTGGGTCCCTATACTAAGGGTATATGCAAATTACTGCTATTCTCTAGCATAGGTATTATCAACTGAACCAACAGATATATATGGCAAGAATACGAAACAGGCATGCATATATATACCATATCAGCATTCTTCAATATTTCGCAACATTTGCTAATTAACCAACATGCATCTATCACAAGATAATGCATATACATATATACATCACAACAACAGTATAACGGGTAGAAAACTTGCCTGAGCGACTGAGGGTCACGAATGGCTCGGGACGAGTCTGGTAACTTATAAACAACAAGTAAGTTGGAATTAAACCAAAGTCACTTGTAATTCTATACTCTAACCAAATTAGACTCTAACGCTCGCTTTGCGCTTACTGATTCTCTTAAGTCACTCGAGTACCCTCGGCTCCACCATTTTTAATAAATTAACCATTACGAGTTTTAAGGCGATTCCTTCGCGAGTGTCTTACCAACTTGCTAACACTCTTACCATAATTGTTTCATACACTAATTAACCCTTTTTGGTCTTTAACCTATGTTTCAAAGTAAGGCGAGGGGAAAAGTTTCGTTCGCGAAATGCCGTTACTTGAAACGGTCGTTTCTCCTAAACCGTACATCGGAATCAAATGAACTACATATCAAAACGAAGCTCGTAACATGAACTATCTAAACATGGTAATGGTCATAATCTAGCAGGGAGTTCTCGGGTCCAAATGTTATGAACAAAAGCAGTCTAAAGTAAATCGGACATTACGACGGCTATGTTTATGCGATTTCCCAATTTTAAACCATTCAAAAACCATCACAATTCAACCTCAATCCATTCATACAACCAAAGTCCATCCTTATCACATCATAACAGCCCCAATCAATTCAATATTAACATTTATACTTATGCTTAACCTTGAGTTTAACTATACTTAAGTTCTTTTAACCAAAACAACAAGATTCACCATTCCATTTCACTACCACTCCAACCCAAACTCTAAACCACAAGCATTAAGCTACTATATCACCATAACAATCAAAATCATCTTATTATACAAAGGAATCTAGGGTTTGGAGATGATATACCTTCCTTGAAATGGTGGGAGTAGCTAGGAAGCCTTAAGAAGCCTTGAGAAGTCTTAGGGATGCTTGGATCTTAAAGGAAAACAAGAAAAATTCAAGTTAAAAACTTTGAAATCACTATTCATTGTCTTCTTCATTGATTTATTGAAGAAGATTGAGAATGAATGGGGTGCTTAAACTCATAATATAGCCATAACTATGCATAAGGATGACTGGGGAATTATCTTACCAATTTAGGAAGCCTTGATCTTGAGTTTTGAATTTCTTTCTCTTTGAAATGGTAAAAAGCCGAGAGCATGAAGAAAATAAAATGCCTTGTGTTCTTGTTTTGATGAAAAATGAATTGTTTGGCTTGGTTGGTTGAATATTTGATTTGTTTTTGGTTAATTACCAATTTAACCTTGATTTTGTGTGGTTAATATTCCACCACATTTCCTTCCTTCCCATGTCATGCTTATGTCATGCTATGATGTCATATTTCCCTTTCTGTCCTCTTCTCATTGGTTGGGTGACCTCATCCCCACTAATCTCTTTGATTAACTTCCTAATTGTTTGCCTAATGACCGCTGATCTGTTATACGGTTCGCTTAACTTTCGTTTTCGTTTATCGTTTGAGGGATCATACCCGGGATCTTATTACTTAGGTTCCCTTAACCTTTCTCAATATATTATATTCCTTTTATGATCCTCTCTTATAATCCTTTAATTTAAATCCTTTTTATCATGTTACCTTATACTCAATTCTTTCCGTATCTAGTGGATTTCCGGGAAAAATCAAAGTGTTCGGAATTGGATTCTGACGATCTTTACATACACTTATATACCATATAGAGTACTAATAAAATCTCAGAATATCCATAACAGAACCCCTATATAGTGTGGCATGAAAAGTTTTCTCATTCAGCTAAAACACTATTCATAAGGGTTACAAAAAGTTGAAAATTTTGGGGGTTATTACAGTCTCCCCTCCTTAAAAGGATTCCGTCCCGGAATCAAATAGAAAATAAATTGGGGTACTTTTCTAGCATTGCGCTCTCTAGTTCCCAAGTTGATTCTTCCACATTATGATTCTGCCATAGTACTCTGACTAGCTTGATCACTTTGTTCCGAAGCACCTGCTCCTTCTTATCTATAATCCTTACTGGCTTCTCCACGTAAGTCAGATCTGGTTGCATATCCACCTGCTCGTACTCCACTATGTGTCTGGCATCCCGATGATACTTCCTTAGCATTGACACATGGAACACATTATGAACTTGTTGCAAGTTAGGGGGTAAGGCTAGCTCGTAAGCTAACTTTCCAATCCGTCTTAATATCTCAAAAGGTCCAATGTATCTTGGGCTTAGTTTTCCTTTCTTTCCGAACCTCATTAATCCCTTCCAAGGGTATACATTCAGCAGTACTAAGTCCCCTACTTCATATTCCTTGTCCTTTCGGGCTAGGTCTGCATATTTCTTCTGTCTGTCTTGGGCTGCTACAAGTCGCCCTCTGATAAGATCCACTATATCTTTGGTCCTTTGGACCACTTCGGGTCCGAGCATCTTCCGCTCCCCCACTTCATCCCAGTATAAGGGAGATCAACACCTTCTTCCGTACAGGGCCTCATAAGGCGGCATTCCGATGCTAGCATGAAAGCTATTGTTATAAGAAAACTCGATCAATGGCAAGTGGTCATCCCAACTTCCTTTAAGGTCTATTGCACAGACTCTCAACATATCCTCTAGTGTCTGGATGGTCCTTTCACTCTGCCCATCCGTCTGGGGATGGTACGCGGTACTCATATTTAACTTGGTCCCCGCACATTCCTGAAAGCTCCTCCAAAATCTGGAGTTGAACCTGGGGTCTCGGTCTGAGACAATGGACGCTGGGACTCCATGTCGCGTCACTATTTCCTTAAGGTAAATGTCCACCAGTCTATCGACTGTGTATCTCTCATTGATAGGAATGAAATGAGCTGACTTTGTCAGTCGGTCTATAATTACCCATATGGCATCATGATTGGCTTTCGTCCTTGGCAAGCCTACAACAAAATCCATCGCTATTTGTTCCCATTTCCATTCGGGAATCTCCAGGGGTCGTAAAAGTCCACTGGGTCTCTGGTGCTCTACCTTTACTCTTTGGCAAGTCAAACATTTGCTCACCCATTCTGCTACATCCCTCTTCATGTTGGGCCACCAGTAATATTCCTTCAAATCCCTATACATCTTGGTACTTCCCGGGTGAATGGAATACCTTGAACTATGGCTTTCTCCCCCTTTTTGGCATCATCAGGTAATAGGAGAGAGACAAGAAATTCCACGGAGTTTTGGATTTCATTGAGTTGATCTTGTTGAGCAGCTTGATTCTTCAAAATATCAGATATTTGAGCTTGCTGCTTTTCTTGAGTCTTTTCTATATACCCAATGCGGTCAAAGGCTGGCATAAAAAACCTATTCTTTTCCAATTTGACATTCATGTCTTGCTGAATTAGGGTTTCTTGAATTTCGTTCACCTTAGCTTGAGTTATTGAGTGTTGACCTTGAAGGGCCTTGTACTCAATGCAGTAACTCTGAGTTATGCTTTGAAATCATCATTCATAAACATCTCATCAGCCAGGTGCTCAACAAGAATATTTGCAGTAGGAACAAAATCAACTTTGTTCCACTTCTTGATCAATTCTTCTCCTCTTGGAGTTTCACTCCAAGGTACTGGTGCATCCCCTCTCACAAACTTCTTAATCAAATCAGCTTTATTAACTGCTGGTAGAGGTGCATGTCCCGAAGGACCAGCTGTATCAGCATTTTTATTTATAGCAGCTTCACCAGTAGTGTCAACATTTGCAGCATCAGAACTTACAGAGCCTTCAGAATCAGCTTCCTCTAATAAAATGATAGTGTGTGAGGCTATCGAGGTTTTAAAATCGTCCTCTAAGTTCTTATCAACATCCAAATTCTGATGCTCACCTAATATTTGAGCTTCATCATCTAGATTCAGAAGAGGTGTTGTTGGAATATCTGTATTGAGATTAGCATCTAAAATTGGTGTTGTTGGTGGAGTATGTTGAGGAATGGTTGGAGCTTCTAAGTACAGAATCTCAGGCACAACCAAGTTATGAATATCTATTTCAGCACTTGTACCTGGGTCTTAAGCATGTACTTTTTCAATGATAGGAGACACGGGTGGTGTAGGCACTCTGTCTTGAGCAGTGTCTTCAGCTTGAATTGGTGACAGTGGAGGTGTAGATGCAGTGGCTTCAGCAAATTCTGGTTGTGCAGATGGAAGGCAATCACAATTGGCTCCTTTGGGATCAGAGATTCCTGATCCCCTTCCTTAGCTGCTGTTCACATCCTCTGAATCTGACTCAACTGTGTCCCTTTTAGCTCTTTGTTTCTTCCATCTCTTCAAGGGTGGAGAGACGGTGGGAGCTTTATCATCAGAATTTATCTTTCTAAGCCTTTTGAGTGGCCTAGAACTCCCAGTTTCCTTTATTTTCTGAGGAGACACTTCCTCAGCTGATTTTGCAACAGGTTCTGATGTTTGAACCTGTACCTCAATTGTTTCCTCAAATCATCAAAATTTATTATTGACCATTATTAAATCAAAACATTTATCACGGGATAAAGTTTAAAAAAATGATGAAGTAAAGATTAACAAATTGCAATTAAAACATGCACAGTCACTTAATTTGAGAACCAAAGACCAAATTTTGCAATTTTAAAGGAAATTTCATTAATATATCAGATGAGTACATTTCATGAAATTTATCAATTATATGCAAAAATTACAAGATAGTCCTATTCTTAGAATTCTTAACATCAACAGCCTTAGTCCTCGTCTAAGAAGACCTAACGACTAGCTTCTTCTGTTGCTGACGAAGAGCACTGCAAGATGAATGATCCGTTCTTACTGACGGAGAGCTTCTCTCATTTCTTCTTCCAGACGATCACAATGGAGATTATAGTCCATATAAAATAATAAGAGGTCTATGTGAACCTCTTGTGGAACTGAGTTCCAGATCTCTTCAGGAATGACAGTTACATGCCACTCCTGTCGCCAATCATCACAACTCAACTCGATATTAAAAGTATCATAGTTCAGGAGCAAGTTGAAACGAACCATGGTTTTGATGAGTATGTAAAAAGAGTGAGTTTGTGAGAAAATGGAAGATGTATTGGCTGGAATGATAGTTGGTTTAAATAGCCAATAGAATACCAAGAGACGCGAGGAGTATTTAATAATTATAGGTAAAAATAATTATACCTCGTCTCCCTAGACCAATGTGTAATAATAACAGTCAGTAAAAGATCTAAAGCCAGAGTTAATGGGCACGGGAAATAAGTAATGATTACTATGCACATGCAGTTTTTCAAAAAAAAATTGTTCCCACTAAACAAATGATTATGACTGTCTTTATCTCACATAAACCAATATTCTGATAAAATATAACCGTTCAAGTATTGACTTAAAAATAAATTAAGTAAATAAATACTGCCACGTAAGCATCAGAACTTGATTATTATCACAATTTAAAAGTCATCAGAATATGGCTTCTTATCCCAAAAAGTGAATGTTTATTTCTGTAATTCTTCACACAAATACTGATATGGTTTCCTCAGAACTTAATCATCAGAACTTCCATCAGAACTTGTCCTCACAATTTATGCAACTGACACTTAAACTGTTCATCTAAAACAACATTGATCACCACAATAATTTTCATCATTCATATGGAGTGTAAGTGTGTGCATTAAGCTAAATATCAGATAAAGAGTAAAGTCTGATTCACTTCAGTACATCTTAGAAATAAGGCATAACTAAGAACTTTGTTCGAAATTTGTCATTAGTCTGAAGTCTACTATAGAATGAGTTCATGCATGAGTCCACCTCAACTATTTTGTGCTCATTTTATGCATCTTTTGAAATTCCTTTTTACAGTGGCTTCTCAGTATAAGTGAGTCACAACTGCTTATCAGAATTTATGCTATTATCAGAGTATTTCTCCAGTAATCAGAGAATGTGAAAAGTCACCAAGAAAATTTTATTTTGCTTTTCTAATGCATATTACTTAATATCAGCAATGCACTTGGGTCTTCCCTTCCACATACATTTTTCTCTAGATCTCAAAGGAGTACCTGATATTTATTTCTTTTTTTTTCTTCTTCTTTTGATAAGTGAGGCTTATCAGCATTTAGTACACCCATAAGATTTACAAACATCAGAACTTAACAGATAAGAAGCATCATTCTAGTTTTTGACTTAGTAATAAGATACACAAAGTAAACCTAACCAAGCTCAATATCAGAATTTGCTTGTGTCAAAAGATTTCCACATAAACAATTACTTCAAACATGGGATATTTAGTATATTAAAGACTACTAGGTCAGCATCTAGCATAGTTATCCTCATTGGATTGAATACCTACAGAAACATTCATATCACTATCAGAGTTTAGAAATTCACATCAGACAACAATCAGCACTTAGGTAAATTTCAGTTTAAGCACAGATTACATAAAGAGAGTAATATCCGTAAATACTGATCATAAAGTCTGATGTATCAGAACATAAACTAAACAGATTTAGAGAAAGAACCTGAAACCATTCCAAGTTCATTTACCAATCTTGTAAAAGTAGCTTCACATAGTGGTTTTGTGAAGATATGTAACACCCCCAGATCCGGGGTCAGGGATCCGGGTCGTCACGGTCTTTCTTTCCACAATATCACTTCACTTAATTAATAATAAATAACCTTATGTTGTGACCCCACACTAACACACACCACAACCCGTTATAGTCTCAGAGATGAAATTGAAATAAGTACAAGTCCTTGAATCCACAATTAAAAGTTATTACAACCCAAAATGATTACTTGATAAATTTACAGTTAATTGCCATTATCTGCCACAAGTTATAATTATACATAATTTGATTCTCAAAAGTAGAATGCCTGATCTACCAATAGATCTACCTCTGCACCTATAGCAGCTACAACATCAACGGGAAGACGCGGGACGCTTCCCACACGCTTGCGCTGGGTCTGCTGGAGTCTGGCCATCTTTCCAGACTGTTGTTGTGTGATGAAGAAATAAAGCAAGAGTGAGCCTTACAGCTCGCAAGATAATATATAGTGATAACAATAATACAAGTATCTAAATGGATACCTACTAAAATCTTTTATCATGTGTAAGATAATTACTTACTAGATATAAGTAAAAACAAGGGATGAAGTTACCAATACTTCACTATACTTATATCAATTATAAAGTTACTTGAACTACGACTATTCAAAGTATAACGAGCTTTCAACAGTTCTTCACATAGATGAGACTACAAGACAGATTTGAATAGATTAAATCTTTGAAGTAGTATTGAAGGAAATGAAGTTATGATATACTTCATTAAGTTCCGATATATATATCCACATATACATCTTCTTTATACAGTCCCTGAAAACCTCTGTCATGCAAAGTATGAACAGAGTTTGTAACATCCAATGAATTTTTGGAAGGGAAAAAGAATTGTGGCATAAACCCGATATCTTGCTGATCAGGCAAAGATACCAATAAGTAACCTTTTCTACTAGTAGATGGATGAATTACACACTGGTCATCACACTGGTCGTAATAGGACCTTATGCTGGACTGCCACTCAGCCACTTATGCATTTGATGGACTCCCACTGAGCCACTTACACTATCATGGACGCCCACTGAGCCCATGTTGCTTATGCCGACTCGATAGATGGACTTACTTCCCGAACGTTGGGTAAGTAATCAATTCATTTACCAAAACTGCAACCTTGTTGCGAATATAAAATACACCATAGAGCCGGATCCCTCAGGTTTTGAGCGAGTATTTAAATCTCCTTTTTAAAAGGAAGATCTTAAATATAAAAATGAGTTTTGGGATCCGCTCTAACTTTTAAAAATCATTTTGAAGACTCGAAAACACTTTAAAGAGTGTTTGGAGTAATGCTGATTTAATAAAGTAAATCAGTCCCAATATATTAGAAAATATCTGAATATTATTATTCAAATAATATTCCCATAAAGAATAATCTTTATACAAATAATTGAAGTAGAAGTTGTAAGACTTATACTTGAAATGAGTATTAAATAACTAAAGATATACTTATACGAAAGTACTATCTTTATTTGAATAATCAAAAATAAGTTTGATTATCGACACCTTATTCTTTAATAAAATAAGGAATATAACTCAACAATAATCGGAGTCATAGATCCTCAAATGAATATTCAAATAATATTCATTAAATAATATAAACTGAGTCATAAGCCCTCGAATAAATATTCAAATAATATTCAATAAATAATATAAAGGAGTCATAAGTCCTCGGATGAATATTCAAATAATATTCAATAAATAATATAAAGGAGTCATAAGTCCTCAGATGAATATTCGTAATAATATTCCATAATAAAATAAAGGAGTCATAAGTCCTCGGATGAATATTCGAAATAATATTCAATAATAAAATAAAGTTATCGAATAAACTTTATTCGATTAATAGTTTTGAAAATTATAACCATATATATATAAATATATATATATATATAATCTACTCGGGATCCTCGACTCCCGGTTTTAGAAAATGTTTTCACCTTTGGGTCCCTATACTACGGGTATATGCAAATTACTGCTATTCTCTAGCATAGGTATTATCAACTGAACCAACAGATATATATGGCAAGAATACGAAACAGGCATGCATATATATACCATATCAGCATGCTTCAATATTTCGCAACATTTGCTAATTAACCAACATGCATCTATCACAAGATAATGCATATACATATATACATCACAACAACAGTATAACGGGTAGAAAACTTGCCTGAGCGACTGGGGGTCACGAATGGCTCGGGACGAGTCTGGTAACCTATAAACAACAAGTAAGTTGGAATTAAACCAAAGTCACTTGTAATTCTATACTCTAACCAAATTAGACTCTAACCCTCGCTTTGCGCTTACTGATTTTCTTAAGTCACTCGAGTACCCTCGGCTCCACCATTTTTAATAAATTAACCATTACGAGTTTTAAGGCGATTCCTTCGCGAGTGTCTTACCAACTGCCTAACACTCTTACCATAATTGTTTCATACACTAAATAACCCTTTTTGGTCTTTAACCTATGTTTCAAAGTAAGGCGAGGGGAAAAGTTTCGTTCGTGAAACGCCGTTACTTGAAACGGTCGTTTCTCCTAAACCGTACATCGGAATCAAATGAACTACATATCAAAACGAAGCTCGTAACATGAACTATCTAAACATGGCAATGGTCATAATCTAGCAGGGATTTCTCGGGTCCAAATGTTATGAACAAAAGCAGTCTAAAGTAAATCGGACATTACGACGGCTATGTTTACGCGATTTCCCAATTTTAAACCATTCAAAAACCATCACAATTCAACCTCAATCCATTCATACAACCAAAGTCCATCCTTATCACATCATAACAGCCCCAATCAATTCAATATTAACATCTATACTTATGCTTAAGCTTGAGTTTAAATATACTTAAGTTCTTTTAACCAAAACAACAAGATTCACCATTCCATTTCACTACCACTCCAACCCAAACTCTAAACCACAAGCATTAAGCTACTATATCACCATAACAATCAAAATCATCTTATTATACAAAGGAATCTAGGGTTTGGAGATGATATACCTTCCTTAAAATGGTGGGAGTAGCTAGGAAGCCTTAAGAAGCCTTGAGAAGTCTTAGGGATGCTTGGATCTTAAAGGAAAACAAGAAAAATTCAAGTTAAAAACTTTGAAATCACTATTCATTGTCTTCTTCATTGATTTATTGAAGAAGATTGAGAATGAATGGGGTGCTTAAACTCATAATATAGCCCTAACTATGCATAAGGATGACCAGGGAATTATCTTACCAATTTAGGAAGCCTTGATCTTGAGTTTTGAATTTCTTTCTCTTTGAAATGGTAAAAAGCCGAGAGCATGAAGAAAATAAAATGCCTTGTGTTCTTGTTTTGATGAAAAATGAATTATTTGGCTTGGTTGGTTGAATATTTGATTTGTTTTTGGTTAATTACCAATTTAACCTTGATTTTGTGTGGTTAATATTCCACCACATTTCCTTCATTCCCATGTCATGCTTATGTCATGCTATGATGTCATATTTCCCTCCTTGTCCTATTCTCATTGGTTGGGTGACCTCATCCCCACTAATCTCTTTGATTAACTTCCTAATTGTTTGCCTAATGACCGCTGATCTGTTATACGGTTCGCTTAACTTTCGTTTTCGTTTATCGTTTGAGGGATCATACCCGGGATCTTATTACTTAGGTTCCCTTAACCTTTCTCAATATATTATATTCCTTTTATGATCCTCTCTTATAATCCTTTAATTTAAATCCTTTTTATCATGTTACCTTATACTCAATTCTTTCCGTATCTAGTGGATTTCCGGGAAAAATTAAAGTGTTCGGAATTGGATTCTGACGATCTTTACATACACTTATATACCATATAGAGTACTAATAAAATCTCAGAATATCCATAACAGAACCCCTATATAGTGTGGCATGAAAAGTTTTCTCATTCAGCTAAAACACTATTCATAAGGGTTACAAAAAGTTGAAAATTTTGGGGGTTATTACAGTCTCCCCTCCTTAAAAGGATTCCGTCCCGGAATCAAATAGAAAATAAATTGGGGTACTTTTCTAGCATTGCGCTCTCTAGTTCCCAAGTTGATTTTTCCACATTATGATTCTGCCATAGTACTCTGACTAGCTTGATCACTTTGTTCCGAAGCACCTGCTCCTTCTTATCTATAATCCTTATTGGCTTCTCCACGTAAGTCAGATCTAGTTGCATATCCACCTGCTCGTACTCCACTATGTGTCTGGCATCCCGATGATACTTCCTTAGCATTGACACATGGAACACATTATGAACTTGTTGCAAGTTAGGGGGTAAGGCTAGCTCGTAAGCTAACTTTCCAATCCGTCTTCATATCTCAAAAGGTCCAATGTATCTTGGGCTTAGTTTTGCTTTCTTTCCGAACCTCATTAATCCCTTCCAAGGGGATACATTCAGCAGTACTAAGTCCCCTACTTCATATTCCTTGTCCTTTCGAGCTAGGTCTGCATATTTCTTCTGTCTGTCTTGGGCTGCTACAAGTCGCCCTCTGATAAGATCCACTATATCTTTGGTCCTTTGGACCACTTCGGGTCCGAGCATCTTCCGCTCCCCCACTTCATCCCAGTATAAGGGAGATCGACACCATCTTCCGTACAGGGCCTCATAAGGCGGCATTCCGATGCTAGCATGAAAGCTATTGTTATAAGAAAACTCGATCAACGGCAAGTGGTCATCCCAACTTCCTTTAAGGTCTATTGCACAGACTCTCAACATATCCTCTAGTGTCTGGATGGTCCTTTCACTCTGCCCATCCGTCTGGGGATGGTACGCGGTACTCATATTTAACTTGGTCCCCGCACATTCCTGAAAGCTCCTCCAAAATCTGGAGTTGAACCTGGGGTCTCGGTCTGAGACAATGGACGCTGGGACTCCATGTCGCGTCACTATTTCCTTAAGGTAAATGTCCACCAGTCTATCGACTGTGTATCTCTCATTGATAGGAATGAAATGAGCTGACTTTGTCAGTCGGTCTATAATTACCCATATGGCGTCATGATTGGCTTTCGTCCTTGGCAAGCCTACAACAAAATCCATCGCTATCTGTTCCCATTTCCATTCGGGAATCTCCAGGGGTCGTAAAAGTCCACTGGGTCTCTGGTGCTCTACCTTTACTCTTTGGCAAGTCAAACATTTGCTCACCCATTCTGCTACATCCCTCTTCATGTTGGGCCACCAGTAATATTCCTTCAAATCTCTATACATCTTGGTACTTCCCGGGTGAATGGAATACCTTGAACTATGGCTTTCATCCAAAATCTCATTTTTAAGCTCTTGAACATTCGGAACCCAAATCCGGTAGGAGTACCTCATTATCCCTTTATCATCTTTCTCAGTATGGATCTCCTCTCCAATCATTGACTCTCTGCCTTCATTCATTATTTTCTCTTGGCACAATCTGATCTTTTCCAATAACTCTGGCTACATTGAGATCTCAAAAATCTTTTCAGTTCCGGTTCCGGTTACCTTTACTTCTATTTTCATTCTCTCAAAATCCCTTATCAATTCTTCCGAAGTCGTTATCATTCTGAGTCTTTCCTTTCTACTAAGGGCATCAGCCACCACATTGGCTTTCCCTGGATGATAGAGAATCTCACAATCATAGTCCTTGATTAGTTCTAACCATCTCCTCTGGCGCATGTTGAGCTCTTTCTGCGTAAATATGTACTTGAGGCTCTTATGGTCTGTGAAAATCTCGCACTTCTCTCCATACAAGTAGTGCCTCCAAATTTTTAAGGCAAATACTATTGCCGCGAGCTCAAGGTCATGAGTAGGATATCTAATCTCGTATTCCTTCAGTTGTCTCGACGCATACGCAATCACTTTACCGTGCTGCATAAGCACACACCCTAATCCTTTGTGCGACGCGTCACTATATATCACAAAATCTCCTTTTCCGTCCGGCAATGCCAACACCGGGGCCGTTACCAACCTTTTCTTTAATTCCTGAAAACTGTTCTCACATTTCTCCGTCCATTCAAACTTCTCTGTCTTACGAGTAAGTCGTGTCAAAGGGGCTGCGATCTTCGCAAAGTCCTGTACAAATCTACGATAGTAGCCGGCCAATCCTATGAAACTCCTTACCTCTGTGGGTGTGGTTGGCCTTTCCCAATTTGAGACCGCCTCTATCTTGGAGGGGTCGACCAATACTCCTTCTTTATTGATCACATGTCCTAAAAACTGTACTTCATTCCACCAGAATTCACACTTCGAGAATTTGGCATATAACTGATCCTCTCTGAGTATTCCTAGAGTTATCCTCAAATGCTCTGCATGTTCTGCCTCAGTCCTGGAGTAGATCAAAATATCATCGATAAAAACTATCACACACTTGTCCAAGTACTTCTTAAATACTCTATTCATTAAATCCATGAAAGCCGCTGGGGCGTTGGTTAATCCAAAGGACATTACCAAGAACTCATAATGCCCATACCTGGTACGGAACGCTGTCTTGGAAATATCTTCGGGTTTAATCTTTAGTTGGTGATATCCAGTTCTCAGGTCGATCTTAGAAAAATAAACAGCATCCTTTAGCTGGTCGAACAGATCGTCTATTCTAGGTAATGGATACCTGTTCTTTATGGTTAGCTTGTTCAACTCTCGATAGTCGATGCACAGCCTCATGCTCCCATCTTTCTTCTAAACAAATAAAACTGGTGCTCCCCACGGAGACACACTGGGTCTTATCATACCCTTATCCAAGAGTTCCTGCAATTGGATAGCTAATTCCTTCATTTCTAACAGGGCTAACCGGTAAGGTGCTTTTAAAACTGGCGCCGTCCCGGGGGCCACTTCAATAACAAATTCAATCACTCTATCGGGTGGTAATCCCGGAAGGTCTTGTGGGAATACATCTTCAAATTCGTTGACTACTGGAATATCTTGTATGTTGGGCACCTCCTTCTGCGTGTCCACCACATAGGCTAGGTAGGCCTCATTTCCTTTTCGTAGCATCCTTCTGGCCTGGGCCATAGTCAAAAATTTATGCGTCTGCCTATTTCCTATAAATATAACTTCTTTCTTCCCTGGGATATTTAACTTAACTTTCTTCCCTTTACAGTCTATCTGAGCATCATTGCTAGATAGCCAGTCCATTCCCAAAATTACATCAAACTCCCCTAATTTAAAAGGAATCAGATCAACACTAAAAGATTGCTCCCCTATGCCTATCTCACAGGCGGGGTGAATCTGGTTAACAGAAATAATCTCATGATTGGCTATTTCTACTTGTAAGGGTTCTATCAAGGGTTCAGCCTTAAGTCTTAACTTACACGCAAGGTCCTTTGATATAAAAGATTTAGTTGCTCCCGAATCAAATAAAACGTTTGCACTGACTGAATTTAGAGAAAGGGTACCTGCTATCACATCTGAATCTTTCATAGCATCCTGGACTGTCATGTTGAAAGTCCTTGCAGTAGGTGGCTTATTGGAGGCAGCCCTGCTTGCTCCCGAAGCTGCTGGTTTGTTCATTGGGCATTCCCTCTTCCAATGACCCGGGCGTCCACACTGATGACAAGTGGTGGTCGGTATGACGGTAGGGGTTGATGATGGGCACTTAGTTGAATAGTGACCTTCCCGACCGCACTTAAAGCAGGTTACTGGCTTTCCTTTACACTCTCCAGTGTGCATCCTTCCACATGTGTTACAGGCTGGCAATGGGGGTCGACACTGGTTGGGATAGGACATTCTTGACTTCTGGCCGCTCTGGCTCACACTCACGCTCATTGGCCGCTTAAACCCAGTGTTCTTTCCCGGTAGGGACACTGCCCCTCGATTAAATCTAGTTGGGAAGCTTCTTCCTGCGGAACCTCCACCCATGCTCATACTTTTCCTCTTTATTCCCTTCTTCTCTCTTTCCTTCTGCATCTGTTCACTTCCGACTTCTACAATCGTTGCCTTTTGCACCAGAGTGGCATAATCCGTAAGCTCAAGGATTGCCACCCTATTCTGAATCCACGGTTTCAGTCCCTGCTGAAACCTCCTAGCTTTCTTTTCCTCGGTGCTCACAAACTCCGGCACAAACCTTGATAACTCAGTAAATTTCGCTTCGTACTCTGCTACTGATAAGTTATTCTGCTTTAGCTCCAAGAACTTGAGCTCCATCTGGTTTTCCATAAACCTAGGGAAATACTTTCCCAGAAACAACTGACTGAATCTCTCCCAGGTTATAATAGCATTTGTCTCCATGTTTTTCTTGGCCTTCCACCAGTAGTTAGCCTCTCCTTTCAGAAGGTAGGTAGCAAATACAGTCTTCTGTGCCTCATCGATACTCAGAATCTCAAAGGATTTCTCCATTTCCTTTAACCATGCCCTTGCCTCAACTGGGTCGGCTGATCCGTGGAACTCAGGGGGCTTAAGGGACTTAAAAGCCCTGAAAGAGTTTGCCACAGTATTGTTATTTCCTTGAGGGGGTGGGTTGGGTTGACGTTCCAAGTTTTTCCTTAGGAGTTGCATGAACTGGCCCATGGGATCCATGCCTGAATTTGGTACTGGTTGCTCAACCTCAGTTTCTCCTTCTTCAGCCTCTATCTCAAATCCCTCAACATCATATTTTTCCTCTTCCTCTTCATACAGGGAGTCATCCTATTCCACATAATCCTCATCTTCCTCTTCACTGTGTTCCTGGTTTCTATTGTCCTGATTATGGCTTCCCTGGTCCTCAGATCCAGGGTTCGCCCTAGTTCCAATCTTTCTTGGCGGCATGATACTGATAAAAAAATTTATTGGGAAAAATCAACGTTAGATCACAATCATATACAACATTGTGCCTTGCACAGCTCCTATAATGGAGAGAACGTATCTCGCAATTCTATTACATTATCACAGTTCTAATAAGAAGTGCAGTAATAATAATGATAAAAACAGTGATCTCGTCACTAAGGAACTGAACCGAAAGGAAACAAATATATACATAATGCGAGAAATACATAGTCTGATCTGGTCAAAAGTACAACAGTGCTACAGCCATCTATCCCAAAAGTGATACACAAGAGTCTATCTGTCTAGTCAAAAAAAGGGATGCTATATACAAGTCAACTATCCCGGAAAATTGGCTCTTACGAAGGCCTCGGCTAACTAGACAACTAGACTATCCCATCGCCAGTCCTGAATCACACACCGGAGCGGGTCAGCTCCCATACCCTTTCCATCGCACGACGGAAGATATAGTCGGCCTGCCGCCTGGAGATCCTACCATGTCTGTCCCCCTGGAGCGATCTGAGCCTCGCTCGGGACGTGAGCTTTATCCCCGTAAGCTCCCTCCTCAAGGATCGGGGTATAGAAGCCCTAGTCTCATAAGCTCGGGTACGCCTACCCGCCCTCTCCGCATCCAACTCCCTCCTGGCCTCATCCAGTCGGGCCTCAGCAACAGCCACTCGGGTCCTCAGTACATCCTGAACATAGCCGTGGGCTAACGAAGACTGTCTGTGGGCAGGGTCAAGAGGTGGTGAATCCGGAGCCGCTGGGGGTGCCTCCTCAGTCTGCCTAGGCTCGGAAGTATAGGTCTCTGAGCTGTCATCATAAGGGATCCAAGATAGTGGTGGAGGGGTAGGAGCTCTGACCACCGGAAGTGTGGGTAAAGGGGTACCAGCATACACTACCATAGGTCCGACACGCTCCTCAGCTACTGGGACCTCATCCGGGTCCTCCTCATTTGGAATAGAAATGACCTATGTCTCTGACTCCTCTGAGGGGTCCTCCTCATCTGAAATAGCAATGACCTCCGTCTCTAACTCCTCTGAGGGGTCCTCCTCATCCTCCTCCATCTCAGGCTCCTCCTGACCCTCAACATCTAGCAGTGCCTCATCATGCTCACGCTCGAACATCTCAGGGTCCTCTATCTCAGGCGCCTACACATTAAACGAGCTAAGTTACTATCATGATACTTATAAGGGTTATAATTATACATAATTTGATTCTCAAAAGTCGAATGCCTGATCTACCAATAGATCTACCTCTGCAGCTATAGCAGCTACAACATCAACGGGAAGACGTGGGACGCTTCCCACGCGCTTGCGCTGGGTCTGCTGGAGTCTGGCCATCTTTCCAGACTGTTGTTGTGTGATGAAGAAATAAAGCAAGAGTGAGCCTTACAGCTCGCAAGATAATATATAGTGATAACAATAATACAAGTATCTAAATGGATACCTACTAAAATCTTTTATCATGTGTAAGATAATTACTTACTAGATATAAGTAAAAACAAGGGATGAAGTTACCAATACTTCACTATACTTATATCAATTATAAAGTTACTTGAACTACCACTATTCAAAGTATAACGAGCTTTCAACAGTTCATCACATAGATGAGACTACAAGACATATTTGAATAGATTAAATCTTTGAAGTAGTATTGAAGGAAATGAAGTTATGATATACTTCATTAAGTTCCGATATATATATCCACATATACATCTTCTTTATACAGTCCCTGAAAACCTCTGTCATGTAAAGTATGAACAGAGTTTGTAACATCCAATGAATTTTTGGAAGGGAAAAAGAATTGTGGCATAAACCCGATATCTTGCTGATCAGGCAAAGATACCAATAAGTAACCTTTTCTACTAGTAGATGGACGAATTCCCCACTGGTCATCACCCTGGTCGCAATAGGACCTTATGCGGGACTGCCACTCAGCCACTTATGCATTTGATAGACTCCCACTGAGCCACTTACACTATCATGGACACCCACTGAGCCCATGTTGCTTATGCCAACTCGATAGATGGACTTACTTCCCGAACGTTGGGTAAGTAATCAATTCATTTACCAAAACTGCAACCTTGTTGCGAATATAAAATACACCATAGAGCCGGATCCCTCAGGTTTTGAGCGAGTATTTAAATCCCCTTTTTAAAAGGAAGATCTTAAATATAAAAATGAGTTTTGGGATCCGCTCTAACTTTTAAAAATTATTTTGAAGACTCGAAAACACTTTAAAGAGTGTTTGGAGTAATGCTGATTTAATAAAGTAAATCAGTCCCAATATATTAGAAAATATCTGAATATTATTATTCAAATAATATTCCCATAAAGAATAATCTTTATACAAATAATTGAAGTAGAAGTTGTAAGACTTATACTTGAAATGAGTATTAAATAACCAAAGATATACTTATACGAAAGTACTATCTTTATTTGAATAATCAAAAATAAGTTTGATTATCGACACCTTATTCTTTAATAAAATAAGGAATATAACTTAACAATAATCGGAGTCATAGATCCTCAAATTAATATTCAAATAATATTCATTAAATAATATAAACTGAGTCATAAGCCCTCGAATGAATATTCAAATAATATTCAATAAATAATATAAAGGAGTCATAAGTCCTCAGATGAATATTCGAATAATATTCAATAAATAATATAAAGGAGTCATAAGTCCTCGGATGAATATTCGTAATAATATTCCATAATAAAATAAAGGAGTCATAAGTCCTCGGATGAATATTCGAAATAATATTCAATAATAAAATAAAGTTATCGAATAAACTTTATTCGATTAATAGTTTTGAAAACTATAACCATATATATATATATATAAATATAAAATCTACTCGGGATCCTCGACTCCCGGTTTTAGAAAATGTTTTCACCTTTGGGTCCCTATACTAAGGGTATATGCAAATTACTGCTATTCTCTAGCATAGGTATTATCAACTGAACCAACAGATATATATGGCAAGAATACGAAACAGGCATGCATATATATACCATATCAGCATGCTTCAATATATCGTAACATTTGCTAATTAACCAACATGCATCTATCACAAGATAATGCATATACATATATACATCACAACAACAGTATAACGGGTAGAAAACTTGCCTGAGCGACTGGGGGTCACGAATGGCTCGGGACGAGTCTGGTAACCTATAAACAACAAGTAAGTTGGAATTAAACCAAAGTCACTTGTAATTCTATACTCTAACCAAATTAGACTCTAACGCTCGCTTTGCGCTTACTGATTCTCTTAAGTCACTCGAGTACCCTCGGCTCCACCATTTTTAATAAATTAACCATTACGAGTTTTAAGGCGATTCCTTCGCGAGTGTCTTACCAACTGCCTAACACTCTTACCATAATTGTTTCATACACTAATTAACCCTTTTTGGTCTTTAACCTATGTTTCAAAGTAAGGCGAGGGGAAAATTTTCGTTCGCGAAACGCCGTTACTTGAAACGGTCGTTTCTCCTAAACCGTACATCGGAATCAAATGAACTACATATCAAAACGAAGCTCGTAACATGAACTATCTAAACATGGCAATGGTCATAATCTAGCAGGGAGTTCTCGGGTCCAAATGTTATGAACAAAAGCAGTCTAAAGTAAATCGGACATTACGACGGCTATGTTTACGCGATTTCCCAATTTTAAACCATTCAAAAACCATCACAATTCAACCTCAATCCATTCATACAACCAAAGTCCATCCTTATCACATCATAACAGCCCCAATCAATTCAATATTAACATTTATACTTATGCTTAAGCTTAAGCTTGAGTTTAACTATACTTAAGTTCTTTTAACCAAAACAACAAGATTCACCATTCCATTTCACTACCACTCCAACCCAAACTCTAAACCACAAGCATTAAGCTACTATATCACCATAACAATCAAAATCATCTTATTATACAAAGGAATCTAGGGTTTGGAGATGATATACCTTCCTTGAAATGGTGGGAGTAGCTAGGAAGCCTTAAGAAGCCTTGAGAAGTCTTAGGGATGCTTGGATCTTAAAGGAAAACAAGAAAAATTCAAGTTAAAAACTTTGAAATCACTATTCATTGTCTTCTTCATTGATTTATTGAAGAAGATTGAGAATGAATGGGGTGCTTAAACTCATAATATAGCCATAACTATGCATAAGGATGACTAGGGAATTATCTTACCAATTTAGGAAGCCTTGATCTTGAGTTTTGAATTTCTTTCTCTTTGAAATGGTAAAAAGCCGAGAGCATGAAGAAAATAAAATGCCTTGTGTTCTTGTTTTGATGAAAAATGAATTGTTTGGCTTGGTTGGTTGAATATTTGATTTGTTTTTGGTTAATTACCAATTTAACCTTGATTTTGTGTGGTTAATATTCCACCACATTTCCTTCCTTCCCATGTCATGCTTATGTCATGCTATGATGTCATCTTTCCCTCCTTGTCCTCTTCTCATTGGTTGGGTGACCTCATCCCCACTAATCTCTTTGATTAACTTCCTAATTGTTTGCCTAATGACCGCTGATCTGTTATACGGTTCGCTTAACTTTCGTTTTCGTTTATCGTTTGAGGGATCATACCCGAGATCTTATTACTTAGGTTCCCTTAACCTTTCTCAATATATTATATTCCTTTTATGATCCTCTCTTATAATCCTTTAATTTAAATCCTTTTTATCCTGTTACCTTATACTCAATTCTTTCCGTATCTAGTGGATTTCCGGGAAAAATCAAAGTGTTCGGAATTGGATTCTGACGATCTTTACATACACTTATATACCATATAGAGTACTAATAAAATCTCAGAATATCCATAACAGAATCCCTATATAGTGTGGCATGAAAAGTTTTATCATTCAGCTAAAACACTATTCATAAGGGTTACAAAAAGTTGAAAATATTGGGGGTTATTACAAGATATCTTCTAGTTGTTGATCTGTTGGAACAAAATGCAATTCCACTGTACCTTCCATCATATGTTCCCTTATGAAATGGTACCTAAAGCTGATGTGCTTTATCATTGAGTGTTGAACTGGATTACCTGTCATAGCAATAGCACTTTGATTATCACAGTAAATAGGAATTTTAGAAAATTCTAACCCATAATTCAGTAATTGATTCTTCATCCAAAGAATCTGTGAACAACAGCTTTCTGCAGCAATGTACTTTGCCTCTGCAGTTGATGTGGAAATTGACTTTTGTTTTTTGCTAAACCAAGAACCTAATCTGCCACCAAGAAATTGGTAGCTTCCACTTGTGCTTTTCCTGTCAATTTTGCACCCTGCAAAATCTGCATCTAAGTAACCTATTAACTTAAAGTCTGATTCCTAGGATACCACAATCCCAGATCAGTTGTACCCTTAAGGTACTTGAAGATTATTTTCACAGCTGTTAAGTGAGGTTCTCTTGGATCTGCTTGAAATCTTGCACAAAGATAGGTAGCATACATGATATCAAGTCTACTTGCAGTTAGATAGAGTAATGAGCCTATCATACCTCTGTAATCAGTAATATCTACTGATATACCAGTATCCTTATCCAATTTTGTTACATTGGTCATAGGAGTGGATGCACTTGAATAGTCTTGCATTCCAAATTTCTTCAACAAATTTATGGTGTACTTAGATTGACAAATAAAAGTTCCTTCTTCATTCTGCTTGACTTGAAGGCCCAGAAAATAGCTAAGTTCTCCCATCATACTCATTTGATATCTTGACTGCATTAGCTTGGCAAACTTTTACAAAGTCTGTCATTTGTAGAACCAAAAATGATATCATCAACATATATCTGTACCAAAAGTAAGTCCTTTCCATGGTTGAGATAAAATATAGTTTTATCAATAGTCCCTCTGTTAAATCCACATTCCAGAAGAAACTGAGCTAATGTCTCATACCATGCTCTTGGAGCTTGCTTAAGGCCATAAAGTGCTTTATCAAGTCTGTAGATATGATGAGGAAATTTTGAATCTACAAAACCTGGAGGTTGTTCAACATATACTTCTTCTTCCAATTCTCCATTAAAAAAAAGCACTTTTTACATCCATTTGAAAGACTATAAACTTTTTGTGAGCAGCATAAGCCAAAAATATCCTTATGGCTTCCAGTCTAGCAGCTGGTGCAAATGTTTTACCATAATCACTTCCCTCTTGTTGAGAATATCCTTTTGCAACCAGCCTTGCTTTATTTCTTGTAATTATGTCATCACTATCAGTTTTATTTCTGAACACCCATTTTGTACCAACAACTGATATGTTCTTTGGTCTTGGCACTAGGGTCAAGACTTTATTTCTTTCAAATTCATTTAACTCTTCCTTCATTGCTTGCACCCAATCAGTATTTTGAAGAGCTTCTTCCACTTTCTTTGGTTCAGACTGAGAAAGAAAAGAGTGATAGAGACATTCATTTGATGTTGCTGTTCTAGTTCTTATATCTGCTTCAGGATCTCCAATAATCAAGTCAGGTGTATGTGCTTTAGTCCACTTCCTTGCAGATGGAAGGTTATCTCTGGAACTGGATGCTCCCTCATGATCCATGTTATCTCCATCAACATTTTATGATGCTCCCCTGAAATCATGCTCTCTGAGTTGGATCCTTCAAAATTTGAGTTTCCAGAATTATCAGAACTTGGCCCATCAAAACTTGATGAATCAGAATTTGAGTTTTCAGAATTATCAGAACTTGGCACATCAGAACTTGATGAATCAGAACTTGAAGAGCCTGTTCTAGGTTCTGATACTTCTTGAGATGTGGTTGGATCTTCAATATGCTCCCCCTGCACAGGTACATTTTCATTTGGCTTAGTCACCATAGTTTCAATAACATCAGAGTTTAACCCATCAGAGTTTGCAGTATCAGGATTTAGACTATCAGAATTTACAGAATCATAATTTAAAGCTTCATTCTCAAATCTCAGCTGATCATGATCATTGAAATCTTCAAGTCCAGTAATCTTCTTATCATCAAAGAGACATTGATAGATTCCATGACAACCCTTGTTCTTAAATTGTAGACTCTGAAGGCTTTTGTGGAAAGTGGATATCCAACAAAAATTCCTTCATCATCTTTTAGATCAAATTTGTATAGTTGTTCAGGATGAGTCTTAAGAACAAAACACTTGCATCCAAATACATGAAAGTACTTCAGATTTGGCTTCTTTTTCTTCACCATCTCATATGGTGTCTTTCCATGCTTGTTGATAAGTGTTGCATTCTGAGTAAAACAAGCAGTCTGCACAGCTTCAGCCCAAAAGTATGTTGGTAACTTTGCTTCATCAAGCATAGTTCGTGCAGCTTCAATAAGAGTTCTATTCTTTCTTTCAACAAATCCATTGTGTTGTGGAGTTCCAGGAGCAGAAAATTCCTGCTTTATTCCTTGGTCTTTGCAGAACTCTTCCATAATCATATTCTTGAACTCAGTGCCATTATCACTTCTAATGATTTTCACAGAGTCTTTGACCAATTTATCCAGTTGTTTGACATGATCAATCAAGATAGATGCAGTTTCACTTTTTGTGTGCAAGAAATATACCCATGTGTATCTGGTGAACTCATCCACTATGACCATAGCATATTTCTTCTTTGCAATAGACATGACATTCACTGGACCAAATAGATCAACATGTAGTAGGTGATAAGGCTCAAGAATTGAAGATTCAGTCTTGCTCTTGAATGAAGATTTTCTTTGTTTTGCCTTTTGACATGAATCACAAAGGCCATCAGGAGCAAATACTGATTTTGGTAGTCCTCTCACAAGATCTTTCTTGACTAGTTCATTTATATTGTTGAAATTTAAATGAGAGAGTTTCTTGTGCCAATCCCAGCTTTCTTCAATTGATGCTCTGCTTAACAGACAGATTGCAGAACCATTAGAACTTGTTGAAAGCTTGGCTTCATAAATATTACCATGCCTGTATCCCTTTAGAACAACTTTGCCTATAGATTCGCTTACAACTTCACAGTGTTCTTCAAAGAAATCCACATGATAACCTCTGTCACAGATTTGACTAACACTCAGCAGATTGTGTTTAAGTCCTGAGACTAGAGCTACTTTTTCAATGATGACATTCCCAAGATTGATATTACCATATCCCAGAGTTTTTCCCATGTTGTCATCTCCATAAGAAACTCCTGGGCCAGCTTTCTCCACAAAGTCTGATAGCAGAGCTTTGTTTCCAGTCATATATCCTGAACATCCACTGTCCAGAACAAGGATGTTTTTCTTGTTGCCCTGCAATCACAAAGACCACTAATGATTAGTTTTAAGGACCCGGACTTGCTTGGATCCTTTGGCCTTATTAAGTTTGTTAACATTTGCAGCGGATTTAACATCAGAGTTTATGTTAACATTTTTCTTATCAGAATTTACAGTATCAGACTTTTCATCAGAATTTACACTGGAAGGAATAATGCTAACTTTCTTTAAAGAAGGTTTTATTTGATAATAAGCATAGTACAAACTATGATATTCCTTACAAGTATAAATGGAATGTCATAAACTACCACAATGAAAACAAGGATTTTGTGGCTTAAACCTAACAGACTGACTCTTAACTCCTGACTTAGAAGGTAAGGAGTTTATATTCTTATTCTTCCTATAAAAAGAAGCCAGATGGTTAGAATTTCCACAGTTATAGCATTTCTTTCTAGGAGCATTAGGAACAGGCATATAATAATTGCTTTTATTCACACCTTCATTTCCATTCCTATTTTTCCTATGTGGCTTTATCTTGTTTACATCTTTAATCTCTTTCAGCTTGTACTTAAGCTGCTTCTTAGTCATTAAGCCTATGTTAACTTCAATTGTCTTATCTTGTTTCAATTTGTCAGAAGTTGACTCTGCCTTAACTTCTGTCTCAGTATCATTCATCTTTTCAGAATCAGACTTTACAGATTTAGCTACAAACTTAACAGGATTTAACTTTGGCTTAGTAGTCTGTTTAGCAATAATTGGCTTAATTTATTCAGTTCCCGTTTCACTTTTATCATCTCCATAACCTAAGCCCTCTTTCCAATTTCCACTACTTAATAAATTCTGAGTTGTTCTGCCAGAGTTAGTCCAAGTCCTGATAATATCTCTTTCCTTTTCTAACTCAGTTTTTAGATATTGATTCAATTTTAACACTTCATCTCTAACATAAAAAGCATCATCTCTTTCTTTCTGAGTTTGATGGAACATAACTAACTCTTTTTCTAAATAGTCATTCCTTTTCTTAAAAGCCAGATTTTCAGAAGTTAACCTATCACAAGTTAAAGTCTGATCTCTATAACTAATGAATATGGTTTTAAGATAAGATCTCAACTCAGTAATATCATCAGTATGAAAAGCATAAGTTGTTTGAGGTACCTTTAACTCAGCAGCTTCAGAACTGCTATCAGCATTTTCCATCAAGGCATAGTTCACCTTATTCTCAGAATCTGAAGTGTTTGTCCAGTTTTTCTTCTTTGTGACAAGCGCCTTGCCTTTGTCACCTTTTCCTTTCTTGCAATCAGGAGATATGTGGCCTTTCTCACCACAATTGTAGCATTTAACATTTGAGTAATCTCCTGTGTCAGACTTTCCAGCTTTGCCTTCAGATTTTCTGAATCCCTTCTTATCAGAACTTCCACTTTTCCTGAAAAACTTCTTTCACCTTCTGAATTTCCTCTAGGCTATCTTTGTGATACCATTCACCATAAGAGCACACAATTTCATCATCTCTTCATCAGCATCCATCTCAGATAGACTTTCAGTTTCTGAATCCTCATCAATATCAGAACTTGATGACTCAGTATCAGACTTTGTGATGAGAGCCTTTCCTTTGCCTTTCTTTGAGACAGCCACTTTGGGGGATTCCTCCTTAGCCTTAAGAGCAAATGTTCTTGACTTTCTCCCATGCCTCTTGCTTCTTTGATCCATCTCAAGTTCATGAGTTTTGAGCATATCATAAATTTCATCAAGAGTAGTTTCATCAAGAGCATAGTTGTCTCTTATAGTAGTTGCCTTCAAATCCCAACTTTCAGGAAGAGTTAAAAGGAATTTAAGATTAGTATCTTCAAGATCATATTCCTTATCCACCAGTGACAGATCATTCAAGAGTTTGACAAATATGTCATATAAACCAGTTAATGACTCATCAGGTTTTGAGTCAAAGTGCTCATAATCTTGAGTGAGTATAGTCCTCCTGTTCTTCTTAATTGAATCAGTTCCCTGGCATCTTATCTCCAAGGCATCACATATCTCCTTTGCAGTCTTGTAGTTAATTACCCTGTTTGACATGACATTATCAATGGCACTATGCATCAAATGCCTTACCTTTGCATCCTTCGCAATAGATGAGATATCTTCAGTTGTATATTCACTTTTCTCCTTTGGTACAGTCTGTGCTGGCTGATCTGCAACTACAACAGAGAGCTTGGTTGGCCTATGTGGACCTTCATTAATTTTGTCAAAGTATTCTGGATATGTAGCTTCCAGAAATATAGTCATCCTCACTTTCCATATGGGATACTCAGAAGGTTTCAGTATGGGAACCCTAATAGTCTCATATCGATTATGGATTTGAGTTTTTGGAGTTTCTTCAGTTTTGGTGGGCTTGGTTGGAGTTTTCTCTTCTTCAGACATGATTGTTTTGGATCTTTACTGTATATGTGTTAACAGACTGCTCTGATACCACTTGTTAGGTCACACATACTGTAGAAGGGGGTTGAATACAGTTTATACTACAATCAAATCGAATTAAGAACACAAGTATGAAACACAGAATAATCTTATTAATAAAACAGTATTACAATGGAACCGTTCTCTCTCAGTGATGTGCAAATATCACGAGAGCTGCTAGGGTTACAATAAATAATATTCTCGATTATGATAACACTTATAGTGTAAACCCTATGCTGTGTTTATATAGGCACACAGTTACAAGATAAACTTCTAATTGATATCGAACATAAGTCTGCATCCTAAAATATATCAACTAGTTATCTTTTCTTCCAAGTATTCTATTATTCATAGAATTCTTCTCCATGCATATCTCTTCTTGTGTTTGCCTTAATCTTCTTTCCGTCAATCAGTCGTCTTCCTCATCTGAATGTCTTCTTAAGTCCTGATATTATCTCCTGATAAATATCTTCTGATATCTTAAGTTCTGATAACTTAAATTCTGATATCTTAAGTTCTGACTTCAGTATAAGTACTGATTTTCAGTTAAGTCCTGATTTGTCCTGTTAGTTAAGATCTGAAAACTAAACACAAATCATTATTAGACATGACATCACAAATATATCTAACATCTACTATATACAAACTATGTCTATAAAGCCTGAAATATATGTGTTTGATTTGAGATCTAAGAATTATAAAAGTACATTAATCTCATTTAAAAATCCTCAATTAAGGGAGCTTTTCTTGCACCTTATGCATCCATGGTGGTCTAGAATTGGCTCGCACCCGTTTGATGAAGTCGTCGCGCCTTACCTATGTGAATGTGCGTGGGAGCACTTTTATACACCGTATGCTTATGAATTATATAATAATTTTGTTGTAGAATTTGTTATACATGGATATCAAGAAACGTATGTTTTTAAAGAAAACTGCCAAATAATTTCTACCGATTTTTGGCTGTTTCCTACACATACTCGAACTTATTCAGACTGGGCGGGGATCGTCTCGGGGTCAGACGGCGCTAGATTAATGTCCATCGTTATTTATTTGGTTGAGAAAAAAAATATAGAGTGAAAAAAAACCGAGCATATTCGTTAATAACTCGTCTCACTCCTCAATTGTTAACACTTAGGTTGACTAAGTGGATTTTTAAATATGAGGTGAGTGAAATAAATTGGAAAAATATTGGGTAAATTAATAAGAGTGTAAGACATATTAAAACTAATAAAAAATGACATATTCTCCTAAAACATAACAATAAATGAAGTAGATTCAAAAAACTATCATTGATAAAAATTAAATTGGTCAATACAAGGGGTGTAAATTGTTGTCTAATTTAATAAATCCATTAGCAATAATTTTCTTATTTTAGAAATATACTTTATGACAAATAATGAAATGTACTATATTTAATACATTAATTATATTAGATCAAATTTTAATATTTATTTTTTTGAGTCACTGTCTGACTAATCCAAATCATTGTTCAAAAACTTGACTGTCTTAGCCAAGATATCGATTGAGTACACACAATCGAACTTATTCACGAGCATATTTTTATTAGTGGAATAAAATCCGCTTTTGAGTCAAACTCGGGTCAAACTCGGTCCTATCTCGGATTAAAAATAAACAATCTAAAAATAAATGGTCAAATAATATTGAACCAATATAATCATTTAATTAGTTAAAGGTATTACAAAATTTACTCATGCACCTCACGTTGTAATCTATATATGCCCGAATTCATAAAAAATTAACGATTTTCCCTTTCGTAATGAATTATAATTAATGTTTTTCCGTTATCTAGGAGATGTATACAATAATGATAAGAATAAAAGTAATATATATTTTTATGGTTAGTTTCCTCTTTAAAGTAATATATAATTTTTATATTACACATATCTATACTAAAAAATTAGTTTTAAAAGTTAACTTTTTAATATATTTGATTTTTCATCCGAGTACCCTTTACAAGTACTCCCGAATTAAATTGAATACTTTTGACTCGGTAAACTTACTAAGTCAAACTTAATTAAATTGAATTATGATTTTAAAAAAACAAATCCAGATAAAGTACAAAGAAATATTTGATATTATAAAAAACATATAAATCATAAAAATTAACAAAATAATTTATATGTGTGTATGTATATTTTTTTGCTTAAATAAAAAGGGGTGACACTTTAAAAATTTTATAGTAAAACTAAAAAAATTAAATAAAAAAAAAAGCAGAGTCACATAAATAATAGTAACCAACATTTTATTCACTCAAAAATTAAAGCTGTAAAAAAAATTGGTAAAAAGGAGGAACATGACTTATCTAATAAGAATTTCTAAATGAACTAAAAATTATAAACTATGCAAACATAAAATTTGTAAGTAGGAGGTGTGGGGTTCGATTCATGTTTGATACATTAATAGTACTTAATTTTAATATAAAAAAAATTAAGAGGGACAATTTTATAGTTTTTCAATTTTAAAGGGTAAAATCGTGATTTCACAACCATTAAAATGGTTCTATTTATCCTTGTTTTGCCATTTAATATATAGTAGTATATTTATTATTTATTGGGCCCGGATTCAAATTAAAACTATTACATTTTACTCATATTTGACTCGAATATTAATATTTGATTTGGTTCGACTCGATTAGTACCGAAATATTGTGTTTTTACATATTCGAATTCAAATTCCATTAAAATAATAATATTATATAGAGAATACTTGAATAAATACTTACAAAACGAAAATATAATAATTTTATAGAATAAAATTTTAATATATGTGCATTACATATAATATATATTATAAACATAATTACGAATTCAATTCTAATAAATAAATATTCAAGTACTCAAATTATTTGAACTATTTTATATATATACAACTAAATATTAAAATGGTAAAATTTGACTCGACATACTTCCAATTATAAAGTAAGATTCAGATTGGCTCATTTTGAATAAGAAAATGAATTGTAGAGTCGCATCTGAATTCAAATTCATTTTCATCCCTACTTTTAGTAATACTAGATTATATATTTATAATAAAAATAATAGAATAACATGTGGTCGTAATTTAGTAGAATAAATAGACTATTTCTAGTATTTTAACAATTTAGTAGTTTAGCAGATATGTAACACTATTATTTCTATCTTTTAATAATAGAATAAGTTGTATTCGTATAGGATAAGTATACTATATTTAGTAGTAGTTTAATAATTTGGTAGTTTATTAGATATATAACATTATTTATCTATTTTTGTAATAATCAAAATTAGGGAATTATCGTTGAACCAAACCGTTGAACCAAATTATCTCTATTCCGGCTATTATAATATAATATAGATATATTTCAATATCCTTTTTTATTTTTCTCTTTAATTTTATATTGATCTATTAAAATAAAATATTAAACTTTTGGTTTTTTTCTAAAATTTATATTTATCCAAACATATCAACAATTTATATATTAGATCATCCAAACAACTAAAGAACTAATAAAATAATAATTTAGTTATCACTTACTCCCTCCGTAACGTTGACTTCTATACGGCTATTATTTGCATGTATTTTGAAACTTATATAAAGTATAATTTCATAATTTTTTTTTACTTTTTTTTGAATAAAATTTTAAATATAAAATTTGTATTCATAAAAAAAATTAAAAAAATATATAGAGTTATGTTTTAAGGAGTTCTGTAAAGCATGCCAAAAAATAATGTATAATATATAAAATTGAATGGAACAAATGAAATATATGATAAGTATGAACTTTAAATTATAAGCTTTTTATTTTAACAAATCGTAAACGGGACAAGTTCTTGAAAAATGCCGGTCTAAAGCAAAACATTGAAAAGTCGATTATGGTTACTCTGGTCACCTCATATTTAAAGTAAAAAAAAATTTGTATTTAAAATAGAAAATAATTTATTACTCTGTAAATACCAACATTAACATACGCTCGCTCTCTTTGTCATCATCACAACTTTTGCTTTCCTCTTCTTCTCCTCTCGTCATCTTCTTCTAGGACTTCTCCATATCAGTTAAACTTATAGTATACATCTAAATAAATATTCTAAATTTTATAAATTATGATGTAATAAATTTGAGTTCAAAAAAATTGAGCAAATTTATCATATAAATTATAAATTAATAATATGATTTATAATTGAATAAAGCATTATACTAATGTTATAAGTAATATATATATATATATATATTATTTTAAAAATAAAATATTAAAAAATTTGTCAGTAATCTGACCGCCGCATGTAGTTTTATGATTCAATTTAGATTCTTTAAATCCAATTAATGATGACAGCTAGATATAATAATATATAGAGTGGTGCAAACTTCAAAATTCATCAACCACATAGGTAATTTTAAGTAAAATATTTTAATTAACAAAATAGTATACTTATTCAGCATACTTGCTCATTTTAACTTCGACTAACAAAATAGTTTTATAAAACTTTTTTTTTACTAATATAATTCGTAGTCTTACAAATAAGTATGAATTCTCAAAAATTATGAGTAAAAGTCTAATTCAGAGCTGGGAGATATATTCCCTTGCTGGGAGTTTTGCCAGAAAATATCGGGTTGGCAGTGCCGAAGTGGCATGTGAGCTTTATGTAGGCGAGGGTAGATGAGGTAAAACAATACTCAAGAGTGCGAGTATGCAACAATAAATCGAGGATATGTCTATAAATATAAAGCGGGTTGTTCGATGATGCATGGTCAAAAGAAGAGCACATACATGGGCACAAAGAAGATAAGAATGACATATGCAGAGCGGTGACATATATAAATTTAGAGAAATATTATCCTTATTGGATGATGAGTATTGAGTTGTTGGAAGAGGAGTCTTAAAGGAATTGCTCTCTAACAAACACCTGTACTGTTGAGCCCTCTACAAGCAACCACGTACCCATCTCATTCTCAGTTAGCTGTCTCTCTTGTATTTAATTAATGATTACTTATATTGACCAACAAAAAAGATATACTCTCTCTCTTCTCTCTCGATCTCTCTCTCTCTCAAGTAAAGATAGAAAATGGAGGTGGGGAGGGGTAGTAGAAGCCTAATAAGAGTTCTGTTGATAGTGAACTTTGTTGCATATTTGATTGTACTTGGACTAGCTGCATGGTCTATTGATAAATATATTGATGGTGAACAAGATCATCCTCGTAAGTATTCTTTCTAATTAATCTGTATGTAGTTCTCTTTTACCTTAATTTGTTGAGCTAATTAAAAACATGGGTTAGACTTGGGTGGGAATCCATCAACAAGCTTCATGTTAATATTTGCACTAATAGCTGGAGCAATCGGGGAGTGCTCAGTGCTGATTGGGTTCACTCATCTACGAGCATGGCGCAGTGATAGTCTTGCTACTGCTGCTTCTTCTGCCATCATCTCTTGGGCGATAACTGCTCTTTCTTTCGGGTATGTATCTGTATCTATACGTATCATGATCCTAAATATATATACCTGTCTAGCTTGTGTTTCCTCTTTTAACTCGGGCTATGATGTTCCTGGGGATACAGTCTTGTTTGCAAAGAGATCATAATGGGAGGCCACAGAGGCAAACGCCTGGTACGTACATTTGCCTAATTTTATTGGCTTCACCTTTGTAATTAGTTTGGTGGTACAGCTGAAAATTTTAAGTAATTGCAGCAAACACTGGAAGCTTTTATCACCATATCAGCACTAAGCCAATTGATGTATGTGTTGCTATTGCATGCTGGAATGTTGAGCACCCGGTTTGGACCAAACTACGGATCATCATCGTAGCTGCAGCACTACCTGCGTCTCAGTTTCCTACATGTAAACCATGTTTTTGTACTTTTGGTACAACCATGTACAAAATCCTACTCCAAATCGGGCCTTAAATGACGATTTTGCGCGTGTCAAAAAAACCATTACGGTGGCTTAATGCACTGTTTTATCAGCAGAGTTCTTGGCATACAAACTTGAAATTGTCTATCTTGTGGTTTATGAGCTAATTAGTACGGGTGCCACAAAATCTTTGTGTGCTTTATGAATAAAGAAATTTCTTAAATTGCTTGCTTGATAGTTATTGACAAAACGATAGTACACACATTAATTCACGCACAAGAAGAACCCATTTGAATCTGCACTTTCGTCAACAACTATAGCATCTACGCTCCGACCATTAGCACTTATAGTGATTCTTTTTAGGCATTTTGATCCTCCACTATACCAACTCAGAGAGGGCCGCGATACGAGTATCGTCGTCATGGAACTGACCATCGCATTAAACCTCCGCCTTTTTTAAAACTATTTATAGTTAGAGTTGCCTTGGTATTTTTAGTTACAGGTGGTGAACATTTGTCAGTGAGCTTTCCCTGTTTACACGGCTCGGAACCGTCCACCTGATTGCAACCTTCAGCATGTGTACTGATAAGAATGAGCAGTGTTGCAAGAAGGGATGCTAAAATTGAGCTCTTCATTTCTTAGTTACTTTTCGCCCTTCTGTATCATGTTTTGATTTTGTTGCACGAAGAAACTACTTGTGAATGCAAACTATTTATAGGTCGAGAGGCCGAATACCTAAAATATCCAAAACATTGAACTGTAGATATTAGTATAAGATGGTAGCTCAGGGTTCAACTCGGTTTTTTATTTCAATTTCAATATTAATATATATATTTTCAATTATATTTTTAACGAAGTTGAAAAGTGGCCAATTAATATCTTATTTTACTTTCTTTTTCAATTTACAAATTATTGTACATTTTTTTATACCTTTTAAGTTGTATAAGAGGCGTCTACGATGCTCGGAAATTTTCAAAAATAATCTTATTTTGATTTTACTTTAATCTCAAAATTATTTTATATCCTCTATTAAACTTTTCAGTTATAGAATGGGAGGCCGTCGAAACGAAATCTGTAAAACAGTCAATTAATATCTTATTTTAATTTTATTCCAAATTCAATTTTTTTTATATCATCTACTATATTTTTTAGTTATATAATATGAGATGTCGAAAACGAACCCGAAAAATAGCCAATCAATATCTTATTTATATTTTATTTCAATTTCAAAATTATTATATATTCTTTTTACCTTTTTAGTTGTTGAATAGGAGGCGGGTGAAGCTGAGAAACTGTGAATAAATATTTTAGTTTAATTTTATTCCAATTTTAAAATAATTGTATATCTTCTATTATATTTTTTTGTTATAAAATATGATGTGAGTCGAAAACGAAACTGAAATGCGACTAATTATTGTGTTACTTTGATTTTATTCCAAATTCTAAATTGTTGTAAATCTTCTTTTAAACCTTTTTAGTTGTTGCACGATGCCGAAAATTGTCAATAAATTTCTTATTTTGATTTTACTTCAATCTCAAAATTATTTTATATCTTCTCTTATACTTTTTAGTTAGAGAATAGAAGGCGTTATCGGAAACGAAGTACAGAAACAGTCAATTTATATTTTATTTAGATTTTTTTTTCAATTTCTAAATTATTGTATATCATTTTTTATAAATTATTAGTTGCAGAATACGAGGCGTCGTCGAAGACGACGCCGAGAAACTGTCAATTAATATCTTATTTTTAATTTGAGTCCAATTTTAATTTGTTTATATCCTCTATTATACTTTTTAGTTATATATTACAATGCAACGAAGCCGAGAAATAGTCAACTAATATATATTTTTGATTTTTTTTTCAATTTCAAAATTATTGTGTATCCTCTTTAATACCATTTTAGTTGTATAACACAAGGCGGCGACCAACGATGCCGAGAAATATTTTAATAAATATCTTATATTGATTTTATTCCACTTTCAAAATTATTATATATCCTTTATTTATCTCTTTTTAGTTGCAGAATATGAGGGTCAATGACGCTGAATAATTGTCAATAAACATCTTATTTTAATTTATTCTAATTTCAAACTTATGAAAAAAAAAGTTATGCAAAAAAATTAATAAATGATGTAATGAAACATATAGAAGGGTAGAATATAAAAAGTAATGTGAATAACTATATTACCTTCATTTGTGATTCAAATGATGGTTATTTTTGAGTTTGTAGTAAAAAATGAACACTAATTTTTTGGTACAGAAGCTTGATGAAGAAGATGAGATGTGTCAATTCTGTTGCATACTTTATTAAAGGGATTTATACTTCTTATTAAATTATACTTGTAACAGCCCACAATTCAGGGTTATTAATTCTAAATACAAACTTAAATAAAAAAGATTCTTATTTGATAATTTAAATATATCACGAATGTCAAAAGAGCGGTCAAACTTATTAAATCAAAACTATAAAAATAGAGATGCAACTCCACAAATCCGATAATAATTGTCTAAACTGATAATCATATTTATTCTCGAAAAATAAATTCTTTATGCTAACTCAAATAGTACGAAACTAAGCAGCACAGATCTCCACATATTCTCATTCCTTATTCTTAATATGCTCCAAAATTCCGATCCTGAAATATTAAAAGGGGTGAGCTACAAAACTCATCAAGTACAAATTAACTTACTCTTAAACAGAAAAATAATGGGTGTTTTAATGAAATGATTTTTCTTAAAATAACAAGAATTTTGTAAAATATTTTCTGAAATAAAGGCAACCCAAAGTTTTATATTTTAAAATTCAGAATTTAAATCATAACAGAATATAACATAATTTTATAACATATCAGAACAGAGACAGAATGAAATAATAATTCTTATAAATACCACAATTTTGATCTACGGCCACACCATCTAATTCTCATTCTTATTCTTTATACCACACTTTGCCCGTGATCGGCATCTAAAATTCAATAATTACGCGCCCTTAATAGGTATCGAAAGTTGCACATTTGTGCGCCTACTAAGTGTATCTAAGGGGGGTGTATTGAATTAGGATTCTAAAGAATTTTTTTTCATTCATGAAATCCAGGTTTATTCAACTGGGATTTTAAAAAATGTATTAGAATTTTATGGTATTCAACTAGGATTTTAAATTATGTTACAAAATCTGGTGGTATTCAATCGGGATTTTAAATTATGCTTAAAAATCTGAAGGTATTCAACTGGGATTATTTAAAATCCATTAAAATCTGATGGTATTCATATGCTGATGAATTTTTTTGAAAAATGGCCCTAATTCTCACAATATTGGAGTAATATGCCCTTAATATCACAATATAAAAAGATGGTCATTTCTCTCACACAAAAACGTTCATAAAATATGCGTTTATACTTATACTCATATGTTGTTGTTGCTGAGTTGGTTTTGCCTTGCAAATAGAAGCTTAGCGCTGCCCAAAAACATATTTTTTTAGCATAAAAACGCATAAATACAATGCGTTTGCAAAAACAAAACGCATGGAAAACATGTGTGTAGTGTAGTGCTGTAACGTGCTCTGTAAATGCGTTTTCAATATTTTTATTTTTTTAGTTTTAAATTTTCAGTTTTTAATTTTTATAATTAATATAAACGCAAATTAAAAATGCGTTTCCTGAAAACGAAACTTAAAAATGCGTTTTTGTGTGATAAAAAAGGCCATTTTCCTGAAATGTGAGATTTTGGGCCATTTTACTTGAAATTGTGATATTATGGGCCAACACCCGATTTTTTTGGACTTTATAAAATGATGGATTTTGTGGCATAGTTCAATGTATTTTATGATTTTTTAAATTCCACCATAATTCATGAGATTTTGAATAATTGTGTTTAAATCCTAAAGACTCTTCATCAACTCTACGACTTTTTATCTAGAATCCGCGTAAAATTAAAATCGGATATAATCCATTAAAATCCATGGATTATATATAATACATTAAAATCCTATTTCAATACACCCCCTAAGGCTAGTTCCAGAATTATAGCGTAAATTACGAACGGGTTCGAAAACGTAGAGACTGAGTTGTAAAATTCACAAATACTTATATCTTATAATTTCGAAATCAAAGTTCTTATATATTATACGAAATCCAAAAACTGAATTGAAATATTTTTTTCAGAAAATTTAAAGTAAATCAAAAATACTTAACTCGAATTCGACACTTAAAGTCTGAAATTAACAACACGAACAATCCTAAAATTTAATGAGTAAAACATAATCAATTATTTAATTCCTAAACAAATTCTAGTCACGGTACAAGAAATATGGGACATACATCTCACTTTATCATATTTAACTACCAATCATAACAAAATCAAAACAAATGGGCCTTAAAGCCCAGTAAACTACTCGACTAAAAACAGAGTTCTAAAACAGCAAAATCACTTTATTTTCTTGACTTGCAAATTAACTTGCAAAATATACATATAAATCTACACACGGCATGCAAATATACTAATAAACAATTAACAACTTGTCACCTTAAATCAAAAAGTTGTCACCTTGAATCAAACTTTAACATGTTTTCTTAATCACTTAATTAGCCAAAACAAATACAGGGCATGCATATTAAAAACACATCTTAACCTGACATTATAGTCATGAAGTAGGTTATATTCAATTATTAGCAATTATTCACCCTAATAACTTAAACGAAACAAATTAAATTTAAATACGGACCAAAGCATGCTATTCTATACCACATCTTATTTCTTAAAGATTTTATTTTTTAAAAAAATATAATAATAGAATAATTATCAAATTTAACAAATATAATTAAATAAATAACTTGAAAATGTTTTTATACTACTTTATTAATTATTATAAGACAGGATACAAGCAGGAAGCACAAACTAGTATATTTATTAGTAATTTAACTTACATGGCGAACTAATATTCACAGATGTGATATGTCCTTTTTTATAACAATGCAATTCATAAAAAAAAAAAAAAAAAATTGTGACATTGTGTTTCGAAATCTGTGCCAACGCATACGGTGAGCAAGAGTCAAGAGACATATATGAGACATATAAGACAAATAAATAAGAGTAAATTACAGGGGTGTAGCCAAGGTATACACGTATTTTCAAAATATTGACCGAATTTCTAAATTCACAAAAAGGTGGCCGAGATTTCCTTCCACCTTTCAATTACGTGTCTGCCGTCAAGTCCGTTAAGTCTGCACCGTTAACTTAATTTAAAAACTTAAATTAAAGGGGTATAAAGGTAAAATACCTCTATATTTAAAAAAATAAAAATAAATAAAAAACTTTGTTGGCACATATGCACAGTACCTATAGCCCTATACACACAACAAAATCTGAAATTTTGGGGGTTTATGGTGTTTACGTTGACCAGAGATTTGGAGATTCTCGGTGGAGGCCGGGTGGTGGTTATTGATTAGAGACGAAGAAGGGTAGAGAATGTGGTTGTGTTATGTTGTCCGTGTTGTGTGTGCATTTTGTCTGTGTTGCTATTTGTGTACAAATCGACCCTCGGCGGAAAACGATGCCGCCACCATTCATTTTCTTCTTGTCCAGTCGATTTCTTAGTTTTCCAGTTGATGTTACTTGCATAGACTGCTTTATATAATATTAATGGTTCAATTTTATTAAGCTTTGCGGAGATTTGTTTGAGTTCTGGTTGTGGCTGCCGGATTCTTGCTCGATTTGGCCGGATTTTCTTTTGATTTCGACCAGAAAAATCACATGGTTTGTGTGTTGTTGTTTGATGTTAATCGAGTACTCGTGGAGTGATTTTGAGTGAAAAAGAGCTGAAAAACCAAGTGAACCGATCTATTTTGGCCTCGTACGACGCTGCCGGAAAACTGACCGGACTTCAGGCAGCCGGCCGGAATCTGGAAAATTGATATCCGGCGGCTTGTTCCAACCATCCCTTTAAATAATTAATTAATATATGTGAATTGGTTTGAATTTTCAAATAATTAATTAATATATAGATTATTGGGCAAATATTAGTGAATTACCCAAATTATCCCTAATAAATTAACGCTGTTGATTCAAATTTGACGGCAGTCACCTTTTTGAAAGGTGGAAGGGAACCTCGGCCACAGTTCTGTGAATTTGAAAGTCCGGCTAATATTTTGAAAATACTTGTATACTTTAGCCACACCTCTCAAATTTACTCAATAAATAATTATTCGAAGAATATATATTGGATGGTGCTAATAGAGATGAATTGCACATAATCTAATAACTAATGAGAGAAAGCATAATGGTTGACACACAAACAATTTACCACACAACCAGTAAAGCATGGCAAAAGATCTACACAGCTGTACCAATTAAAGGAAATTCGAAAGAATCAAGTATCTCTTCCGTGAATAGACGAAACATGTACAACTTTAATTAATCATATATGGGTCTTTATATAGGCACACAAAACCCTAATTCTAACTAGCAAATAATAAAATTTCCTCTTAATAATTTACAAGCTCTTCAAGTAAATTCCAAAAAATGAAGTATTTCACCCATATAAATACTTAAATTAAAAAGATTTTGATTTTCTAATTTATTCTTACACTTATTTTTACAAATAACAAATCTTTTTTCAACTCAATAACTTGCACAAAAAATTTTCGGAATATTTTAAATTAATATATTTATCTAAACAAACTAATATCTCATATCTAATATAAAAATAAAAAAATTACGGATTTTACAATACTCTATTATTGTCTTTATAAAATTATTTTTTAATTATTTTTCTAAACTCTACTCACACACACAAAACTACATATACAGTTAAGTATAACCCTTTTTCATTTTATTTAAATTTAATAAATGTTATGGAGAGACACATATTAGTTCTTACAATATTTAAAAATATTTTGCACGAGATACATATTTATATAAATTGCATTTTACAAACTTGCTAATAATGCAATGATTAAGTAAAATATGATATTTTTAAGCTAACGCCAATTAAATTTAAATAACCATTCTCTAATGTTCATTGTAATAAATAAAAATAATAATAAGAATTGTGACTAGCAAAATGTAACATTGGTGGGAATACTATTTTAATTTTTTTGATAAAACCCAACACCATGACTAGTATCGTAAATTTAACTTTACAGCACCAAAAGAAATGAAAAATAGTTTTTTATTTATTTATTAAAATAAATTTAAAAATTAGAATTTTTTAATAGCACGCATAGCGCGGGTAAAAAATCCTCGATTAATCTTTAACTATTGTATGTAATAGTACAGTTAAAGTAGAGGTATTGTATTTTTACTTAAGATAAAGTAATAAACACGTTAAAATAATTTTATCATTAACTAAATATTCAAATTCCATTTTTAGCTTTATTTTAAAATAAATGTAACAAAATTTCTTTGAACATTAATTATTAGCAACTCTATTTAATAAAAGAACTAATTATCTGAGTTCAATGACACGACTCCATCATCAACGTATTTATAATTATATCATATACAGTCAAGAGTACAAATAATATTATACACAATGACATATGACCTTGCGTAATTACAACAATGACATACGACCCTGCGTAATTACAACAATGTTATAAATCGTAATAACTACATAATCTAAACTCAACCACCCTACACATTCATATGTGTTCATTTTCATATTTAAACATCTATCTATACTATATTATTATAAGCGAAACATGGTTTTGTTTGGTTGGTTGGTTAACACAACATTTGTTTTCACTTTCCAAGATAAAGTTAAAACAAAAATAATTTATTTAAATACATTAAATCAGGTATATAATATAATTACAAACTCTTTGAACTACAATTGAACTTAACTTTTAATTGTCCTCGACTTCTTTCTCATCTCTTGCATAAGAAACCAAATACTTCCAAACCTAATTTTAATAATTTATATTTTAATGTTAAAATAATTCATATTTTAAATCCATCGGTATCACCATACAAACAAAAACTTTAACTTATGTAATTTCAATAATATATATTTATTATCTTTTATAATTTTTTTTATATAATAAGAAAATTACAAATATTATATCACCCGTGCATCGCATGGGTCATAAGTTAGTATTACTTACATGCGTGATATAAAATAATGTCCTAATATTATATCATGGATAAATTTCTTCCGTGTGCGAAGTACAGGCAATATTGCTAGTTACATATAAAATACCTAAAAATAGTAACAGTTTTGTGATTTTTGATTATAGCCAAGGTCGGAAAGGTCGGAAAAGTAAGAAATCGGTTTAACTCGGTTTATTTTAAAAAAAATGAGGACTCGATTTGGAGTGTAGTCGGAATGAGTACTACTAAGTACTGAATCATAAAATATGTGTTAAATTAAGAAGAGTATTTATTTCTTTTTACATGTAAATTTTCGATTTTTTTATTATTTTCGGTTAATTTTTATAAAAAAAACTCTATTTAATTAATTTAATAATTCAATTAATCGAAATTATTTTGGTATCATCTGCTTCATAATAAACAAGATTAATTTTTTTTAACAAGTTTCGATAAATTTTCAATAATTCTCCGAAAATGATGGATAAATAAATAATATATTTAAGAAAAAAAAAAGAGAACAGCAGTCTTTGGGGGTTTGTTTATAAACCAACCAGCAATCTATCTCTGTATTGCAGTTCTAGCTATACATACATAAATACACACATTTTTACTCTGTTTTATATAATCATTGTTTTTAATTTAAAGCTTAAATTAATCTGAAACAAAAGCCCCCAAAAAATATAATTCAAGAAGAAGCAACACAATGCTTGCATCTTCGCTTATGCTAAGGCGTTTCTATTGCTGTGCTTCAACATCTTCTGTGAGCCCATCTGCTAAAAAGAAGCAACTTGTATTCTTGGGCTCCCCTCAGGTCCATCTTTTAATGTTAAAAATCTAATCTTTTTATTTAAATTTTGGTAATTGTTAATTTTTATAATGATTAATTTTATAGGTATCTGCTTCTGTTCTTGATGCTCTTTTCAATGCATCTTCTGCTCCAGACTCCTTATTTCAGGTGCCCAACTAA
Organism: Apium graveolens; assembly: GCF_009905375.1. NCBI lineage: Eukaryota > Viridiplantae > Streptophyta > Magnoliopsida > Apiales > Apiaceae > Apium > Apium graveolens. The sequence goes on from NC_133651.1 coordinate 11,047,809, forward strand.
TCATTTAATGATTTTATTCAATTTCAAGTTATGTTTTTTATTGGATTTTCTTGAATTTTTTGTGTGTATATATTTTAAGTTTAAATATGTAGGACCATGATTTTAATGGTTCTTGAAAAACTGGGTTTTAGATTTTGCATATGCTGGAATTATGTATAAATTATTAATTATTTTAGTTTTAATGGCTGTGAAGCCTGCGATGAGAATTGTATAAAGTCGAGAACTTTAGTATGAAATGATCGTGTTTCGACAACCTAGTCAAAGATAAGTAGTTCTTATATGATCCCTAGCAGTGTAGTCTAGTGCATATCCTTTATCCTTGGTAACAAGAGGTTGAGAGTTAGAGTATCAGTGGAGACAAATGTGTGCCTGATTATTTATATTTCTTGTATTTGACATTCTCCCAAAATGGCAGTTCCTATATGTTAATATCATTGCTGTAGCATTTTGGAAATTTACTAAAAAGTGATTAGCTTGATTTTTGTTCTTCCAGTCCTAATTTTTTTACTGAAGTACATTCATTGAATATTTTAAATGTTTTTGTTTGGGAATTGGGTTTAATCTGTATATTGTATAACTTAAGGATTTATGAGAATTGACGGATGCCACTTGTTTGCTGCGTTCTTCTGTTTGGATGCAAAAAGTAAAAGTAGATGCAAGTAAAGTTGTTATTTTTATTGATTTTAGATTGCAGCAGTAGTTACTCAGCCACCTTCTGGAAGAAACAGGGGCCGAAAAGTGATGCCTTCTCCTGTTGCTCAACACGCCCTTGACAGAGGCTTCCCTTCTGATCTCATTTTCACACCTGCAAAAGCTAATGAGGCAATTCTTCTATCTGATATCTATTTTAATTTCTAGGGATAAAGATCATTTTTGAATTATTGGATTATAAAAGCTGATTATTTTGGACTTCTTTTAAAGTTCTGTTGATAGGAATAGCATGATAAATGGGTAAGCAGCATTTTTTTTCTAGAATGTTAGGGATGCAAAACAAGTTTGTGAATTCTCAAGAGTTTATGGTTACTTAAAATAAGTATGCTATAGTTTTCGATTGAGGTTATACTGTTAATACAATATCTGAAGGAACTCAATTTGGTCCGGAAGAATTCCCTGATGAATTGTGTTTTTCTTGATACTTTAGACAATAGTTTGTGCAGTTCTAAATTTTATTTTGTTTAATATGAAAACAACATTGTTTACGGGAACTTCAATAATGGAGGTTGTTTTCCATTTACCGTCATGCAGGATGTGTTTTTAACCAACCTTAAAGCTTTAGAACCTGAGCTTTGCATTACTGCAGCATATGGAAATATTTTACCCAGCAAGTTTCTGAAAATACCATCTCTTGGTTAGTCACAAATCTAATTTTTCATTATTTGTAAGTTTCCTTGGTAAGCGTATCATAAAGTTATGTAATAAAGTATCAATGTTCTCCGGGAACCATCGTAGAATCTACTATGGAAATTTTTAAAACTCTTTTCACACCTCCGTCCAAAAAGTTTTTAGGAAGAAGAAATTGTGCTAGTGCCTTGTATGCTTAAGATATAACTCGGAGCAGTGATGCTGCGGAGTCATTGCAATAGGCTCTCTGACAATCTAGGCCTTTGTCATAACAGTCAGCTTTGATGAATCCCAAATATTTATGTCATGTACGTATGTGACATATTTGTTTAAGACAAAGTCTGATTCTTGACTATCTAGCTATTTTCTTGTGGCGTCTTGTTTTTCAATTCCTTGCTCTGACTTATGCATCACTGCATAAGTTGGATAAGAATTTGGTGCTGGACTTCAGTTTACATTGATCATAAAGTTAAAAATATGTTTAAATTTGAGAGCAATATAGTTGCTAAGTTGAACTATGTGATTCTCTATCTGATATTATCACTGGTGCCTTCAAGTTGAAGATCTGATAATATGATATCATGCAAATGAAGCCTGCTTGTTTTTCAGGGACTGTTAATATACACCCAAGTATGCTGCCTTTGTATCGTGGTGCAGCTCCTGTTCAAAGAGCTTTGCAGGTGCAATATCAACTCATCATGTTACAATTATCCTCATTTAGAAATTCAATCTCATCTAGAGTGATCTTCATCAGGATGGCGCGAAAGAAACTGGAGTATCAATAGCATTCACAGTACGCGCGCTAGATGCTGGGCCCGTAATTTCTTGTGAAAGAATGGAAGTTGATGAACATATTAAGGTAAATGCAACACAGATTAATAGATACCATTCCTATTAAAGGGTCACTGAGTAAAACTGTCAACAAAATATGTAATTTGTATATATTTGCACTGGTTTGGGATAAATCCGTTATGCCTAACAAAGGACAATATTTCCTGCTTGTCACTTGTTGGTCAATTTAGTAGTTTATGTATTTTAATTCAGTCATAGTGGTCAAATTGTCATCATTATTTGCTGATCTAAAATAAGGTTATCTCCTCCTTGTGAATGCTCCACGTGAAAGACAAGAAGATTATAACCTAATTTAAAGATTATGTGATGCAGGACAACCCATTAAAAAGCCCAAAGCAACTACTAATATTTTAAGCTTTGGAAGCCCATTAGTTAGAGGATTCTACAATTACTTAATTAAATTATAATGATCTATTAAATTAGAAATAGTCTTCTTTTCGAGTTCTATTAATTTAGCAAATATTGTTTAGGATTCTTATAAATATTGATTGAGAGTATTATTTTTTATAATGAAAAGCTGTGTTTTTATTCACTTAAATGAAATTGTTCTTGGGAAGTTATCCCAAAACCCTACTTTAAAGCTAGCCCCCATCAAAGTGGTTCTCACGTAAGAGAATAAAAACACAGCTTTATAGTATCAAAAATAATACTCTAATTTGATTATAGTAATCAATCAATATTTATAAGAATTCTAAACAATATTTTCTAATTTAAAATAAAATTTTACTCTAAAAGATACCTATTCCTAGTTTAATAGATCATTATTAATATAATTAAGTAATTCTAGAATACTTTTAACTAATGGGCTTCCAAAGCCTCAAAATTGTTTCCAAATAATTTCTTTGGGCTTCTTAATTGGCTGTCGTGCATCAATTCTCCTTCGCTGAAAAGAACTCGACTCTGTGAGTTAATCAAACCGACAGTACCACGATAAAGTACTAGAGACTGTCGTCTGAGTGGCACATGAGAACGAGCACACATAAGAATATAAGTGATGCTTCCTTTAATAAAAACAGAATAATTGTTAGAGCGAGCAACATGATGTGCTTCACGATCGAAGAGTCATGGACGTTCCAAAATAATATTGCAAAGTTTGACATACAAGACATCACACATAACTTTGTCTTTAAACTTCCCAATTGAAAATGTCACTGAATATTGTTCCTGAACTTGCAGTTTTGTAATACCAGCCCATGCTATGTCATAAGGCCTAGGAGAGGCTCCACCTTTAAGCCCAATCGTCGAACTACATCACTAGATATCACTTTCGTACAACTACCAGTATCAATAATCACATAGCTGATGTTACCAAAACATCTCTAGTCTGACATATTTGTTGATGACGATGTGCTCAGACAATTTCACGCATAAAGAGGTTGAATTTTGACGGGGCGTGACACTCTCCCCCACCGAATTCGTCGATGCCTCCCAATAGCGCTCCAACGCCTCTTGATGTTGCTCCAAGTTTGGCTCCAACTCCCATGTCACCTTGACCGGTGCCGCACCCTTCCACCTCGCCAAGTATTGCCTACTCGGTGCCAATCCCTTGATTTTTATGAGCCGCTCGCCGACTATTTCCTTCACCTCGCGTCGACCCTCGACTTCTGTTGGAGATACTTGTGGTGACTCCTCCCAACACTGCCATGTTGCCCCATTTTGCCCGGTGACACATGTCCCTTATCCTTGGCTCATTATTCCTTGAGAGATTTAGAACTTCCCTTGGTTGTGCCGCCCTTAGCATCTTGCTTAGTTGCCTTGCCCTCCTTGGCTTGACGTCCTTGCTCCTCCTTCGTTAAGGGTTGATCCTCCTCAACTATCCTCATACAAGGTAGGTCACCCTAAGTTCCAACGGTGGCGACTACACCCTTTTCAAGGTCGACAGCCTCCTTGGCACCTCTTCCTCTTGTTGGATCATTGTGCTCAATGACCCCAACTTCGAGACATTTCGCCATCACACGTGGCCCCTTGCACATATAGCAACCCTTCTTTGGCACATAGCCCTTTGGCTTTCCCTCGCTCGGGCCATGGCTCGATGATGCGCCCGCATCGCGCCTCCTTCGTAGACTACTAATTCTTGAGCCAGCGTCTTTGGGCTTTGTCATGATGTCCTGCGTCACTATGCACTAATTCCTGTTAGCTTTATTTACTCAGCAACGTACACTAACTTTGTTATGTATGTACAGGCACCAGAGTTACTTGAGTTGCTATTTAATCAAGGTATGTTGTATCATGTAAATCCACAATCGATACCCAAAGTTTGCAAATTTTAATCTTGTATTTTTTGACTTTGTTATAACTTATAACTATCCGACTGGGATGTGCAAGGTGATCATTACACATAGTAGGTAGCGCAATGTAAATCTACTTTTTAAACTCCTTTTAGTTGAGATCATTATTCTTCATGATATGGATTGTCTCATCTTCTTGTTTATAATAAGAACTAAGAAGTGTTCCTCATCTCGGGACTGCATTTATGGCCCGTTTGGGAAACTGGATTTCATTTGAAATTTTGGATTTGATCAAATAAACTGTTTGGTAATTTGGACATTCAAATATTAGTATAAACATGAGAATTTGAAATGACAACTTAAATCCTGTCATTTGAAATGAAATGCAAGTTTCCAAACGCCCTCTAATAGATTTGTGATTTATCTAATTGATATGCGGCTTATATGCTGCTAGATAGTCTTAGCTTATTGACTACCTTCTTAATATGCACCACTTATTGCCCCTGTATATGTAGGATCGGAGCTTCTGATCCGTGAGCTACCCTCGATATTTAATGGATCAGCGATGGTAAATGCAAAACCTCAGGATGATTCTAAAGCTACTTTAGCCCCAAAGGTATCTTTCATTCTGGTTATTTGTTTTGCCTAATAAAACTTGTACAACTTTCTGGCAGTAGATTATTACTTAGACTAGCATCTATACAAACGCACACCTCTATTATCCAATCCACATTTTTTTATTCTTATGCCAATTGTTGGAGGATCCACTGTATTTTTAATTTGGGTAACTGCATTAGACAATGTGAACATGCTATTCAGAGTTTGGATAACTTTTTATTCTGGAAGCAGCTTCTTAGAATTAAATTATGATTCACTGCTCCACCCATGTGTGAGCCTAAAAGTTTAATTATGTTACACTTGAATAGTTACCCTAAGTGCACTGCTTCACACCAAATAGTACTTTGACTGCACTCTTTTTACCGTATTTTTCTTGAAACAAATCTCCATTCTGAGTTTTTATGGCATAATGATATTCATAGAGTAATTTTAGGCATCTGGATGAATTACCAGCTGTAAGAACTGCTGACTTTGTATACTTTCTGATTTTACATTTTTAGCCCTTGGCAACAATCTGGCCTATAATTCGAAAAATAGTGCTAATGCTTATTTTCTTAACCAACTTTGGCATATATTAGATAAACAGAAATCAGAGTTTAGGATCTCAATGGAATTGGCATGAGGCTGAATCCTTAAATCTCAACCCCCTATCAGCATAATATCTGACTATCTGTTATTCTCACTTAATTACTAATTTATATTTAGTATTAGAATATTTATAACTGATTATATATTATTTATATTAATTGTTATATTCAGTATGATATCTAATTATATTTTAAAATTAGAGACATCTAAAAAATGAACATGCATAGAATATGTCAAAAATCAATTCTATAAGTATTATTATAGTCACAAACCTCGCTTGTAAATGAATTATTTACCAAGCACTCTATCAATCTTCTGCGACTCCAGCTGATTTATTATTAAATTTACCAAACAGTTGCTAGCTTTTGGGTGCTGCACTTTTTCGAACAACAGTCGATGCAGGACAGATTGTAAGAGATGAACATTTGATATTTCAAAATATAATAGATGAACTTTGGTCAATTAGTCGCAGAAAAGACACCAGCCCAATGGTTTCCCACCGCAAAAGGGAGAAAAGCTATGTATTGCATTCCAAAACAAAGAGACTCAATTTAATATTCAATAATAATCTCCATAATCATGTTTAATGTGAAATGTGAGGATTACATCATTATATATAGATGATAGATACCTAATGAAGTAACCTGATGGATTAAGCCCTGCAAACAATGTCTTATTGTAAATGAGCTACATACTTAATACTTATAACAGCCACATACACAAGTAGTAAAGCACTAACTTCTCTTCTTAATATCAATTCCAAACAGAGCCTTAATTTGCCTAGGCCTGGTGAGAACCCCAGGTATATTGCATACACACCAGTTTCTTTGCAAGCAACTGTTTTAATGAATTGGGAAAATGAACTGAACCTTGATTAGTTTCTGACTCATGTTTGAGACCTAATATATTTGAGTCATGGATTCATCAGTATATTTACAGTAACACTTTAGCTTTTTTGCAGATAACACCCGAGGAGTCGTGGCTATCTTTTGACGAAGCAGCTTCAGCCCTGCATAACAAAGTATGCTCTTACTTCCTCTAGAACTGATTATGTAGTCTTGACATACATTTCTAGGTTCGGGCATTTGCAGGTTGGCCAGGGACCCGAGCGAAGGTTGTAGTATGCGACCAGAAAAGTGACCAGCAGAGTGTTATCGAGCTCAAAATTATTACTACTAGAATCTACAGCGGTAACAATATTCAGAGTTACGAAACTGATGAAGTGATTTTTACCAAGGGTTCTTTGCTGATTCCGTGTAGTGGAGGCACAATACTTGAGGTACACAATCGTTTCATGTCACAAATGCAGTGTTCATGCAAGGTTTTGTTGTCACCATTTATTCAGATGTAGTTGGGTGGCTCGACTTTACACTGGTCTAATATATAAATTGGCAAAAAGGTGGATCTCTGTCAAATCCACAGACAGGCCTAACCGCAGAGACACGACATTGTAATACATCAGACTGCAGATTGGGTTTTTCTGAAAATTTCACTTGGAGACGGTTAATCCCTTGATAAACTTTTAAAATATGTAGGAGATGAAAATGGCCAAGTAATTCATCACAACCGACTACTAGTTGTGCCATATAAAATGTTAATCGTTTACCAATTGGAGAATTTGGAAGTTCAACCATCTTCTACTAGACTGGTGTAAATTCCAGCAACTAAAATATGCCTGCCTCTAAATATAATAATACTGTATATGTTTCTGTCGGAAAGTATTAATTGGTGATCTTCTCGTAACTATCTATGCAAACATTGTCAGGTCACGGAAGTTCAGCCTCCCGGTAAAAAAGTGATGAGTGCAGCTGCATATTGGAACGGGTTGAGAGGTCAGAAGCTGAAGAAATATAGTCAGGCTGGTGTTGTTCTTGCACAATAATATTTGGTATATACGAGAAACTTGAACTATTAACACATAAACATGGAGTTCAGGCTTTAAGACATCATATTTTTAATTTATTGTTTATTCTTCTCACCATCCGTTCTTATTTCTACTTCAGGCTTTAAGACATCATATTTTTAATTTATTGTTTATTCTTCTCACCGTCCGTTCTTATTTCTACTTTTGACAGGTGTTAAGGATGTCACTAAGTAGAGGCAGGTCTAACAATAATTCGAGCAATATTAAACTTTGCAGAGACCATGAGTAGCCATGAAACACCCTGCTTTTTTTGTAAGCATACAGGTACATATGCTCAAGAAATTCTACAGCCTAATGTTCGTTGATTTTGGACTACCAGTGCCTATCCTATAAAATCATCTGAAGGATTACGCTGTGTTAGATATAATGGACCACCACTTTTTGGGATTACTAGGAGATAACAGCAAACCAATCAAATTGTGACCCTTGGATTTCCCTTCATATGCATATGAGTTAAATTTTGTAGGACTAATAGTTTAAATGAAATTTTCTAAAGGCTTTGGTAAGAGGTGGTCTTTCTTCACTTGCAAGGAATTGTCACTATTCCTGCTCATCTTAATGAGCAAGCGATTCTTATTTATCATATGTACCTAACAGTGCCAAACCTTGTAATTTAGCTGTCGAATTTTATAAATGGCTTTACCTACAAAGATAAAAAGTTGCAGAAAGTTTCTTAATTTGTGTCCTTTATATGCCTATCTTATTTTCTTTTTGGAATCATTTTATTCATTTTTAAAGTTTTTGTATGCGTCTTTAATATAACGTGGCACAGTTTTACTCCATGTTTGTATAATTGTATCCTACTGAATCCCATGAAACTTAAATTCCTCAGGCTATGTGCCAATTTTGCATGATTATTTGTTCAAGGTTGCAATCTCATACAAAGAATAGATACATGCATATCTTCATGCACAAATCAAGTTATATAGCCTGTATACTAAATACCATGTGAAATTGTATTTGATATACAATTTCGATTTGTATTTAGTAAATTTTAAGTATTTATGTAATGAATAGGGTATATTAATGTTTTGTTTTTATAATAACTCAGTGATGCATATTGTGAACTCTCACTTGGCAAAAAGAAAAAGATGAAATCTCGGGTTAATCATAAAATGTGCCGCTTATAGCTAAACATTCAGTATATTTTCTAGATTAAATCTTGATAAAAAAAAATTCTATAGATAAATTTTTCTATATATTTGTTTTCCGAAACTCTGTATTTTTTGACTAATATACCTTACTTATAACCTTACATTGGTTTTTTTACTAATATGCCTAATAACCTTTCGATTGAATATATATTATAAGAAATTATGGGGTTGAATAAAATCAGGACTTAAAGATCTAAATATGATACTCCCTCCGTCCCTCCCAAATGTTTACATTTGGGTGGGGCGCGGAGTTTAAGAAAAATGATAAAGTAGTGGAGAAAAGTTGAAAAAATGAGTAAAGTAGTGAGACCGATTAATATTATATATATAAAGTGGTTATAGTGGAGGAAAATAGTGGATGTAGTTAATTTAAAAACTATAAAAACTTTACTATTTTTGGAAAGTTTTGAAATGTAAACAATTGGATGGGACATCCCAAAAAGGAAAGTGTAAACAAAGAGGGGGTAGTTTTTATCCACTTGAATTATCCAATCGTAGTATTTATTTTGTTTGTGACTGATATTTAAAAGTTAGGGGGCATTAGGAACATAGCCGGGAGGAGAAAGAGAAATAGAATCTGATCATATGACCATTCAATATGTACACATATACTAACAACTGCTTTTTCTGTCAAGCTCAAAGCTACAAAAATATATTCTTCTTCTCCATCATCTTCTTCTCCATCATCTTCTTCTTGGCCCCGCCATTTATGAATCGAAAGCTAAGTAGGTGCAGGAACGAACAGGAAGTTCAAAAAGGGATTCTTTTAGTTTTTTTTACGAGAAAGCTATGTACGTTAGTGAGAACGAATAAACCATACGTGAACGGCAAAAAATTAAAGCACAAAAATATAGGTCAACTACGACGAGCCAAATATTGAACCGTCGATTCTGTGTTGCAAATTTTTTTGACCTATAGAGTAAGAATCTAACTTACTTGCACGTACGTTGTAAGCAAATAAATTGTTCACTGTATCATAAGGTGTATAATAATATAATTTGAAGGTATGTACTTTCTCTCTCTCCCAATTTATTTGTCTTAACTTTTTTGGTCAAATTGACTCAATTTTGACAGTAATTTAAACATCAATCTTTTATTATTTTGAAAAAATGAAAAATACGTATTAAAGTAGATTACGTGTACTTTCTAATGATATAATTTTTATAATTTTTTCCGATTATATACTGTATGAAATTTTCAGTCAAAATTTGGTCAACGTAACTACAAAATATCAAACATGATAGATAAATTGGAAGGAGGGAGTAATAAATATTTTTATCTTATGTTCGGATCAGTTAACATGCACCTCAATTGATGGTGATTTCAAGTCGAATGCTGAATTTTTTTATAGCCTCTTTTTTGAATTGCGTTTTATAAGAAAAATTGCATGGCTCAACCACCCATTATAAGTTATGAAACATGATCATCCTGTTTTCAAAGTTGATGTGAGTGCAAAAAAATCCATAAGCTATTTTTGCATAAATCAGCACTAAGCTGCGCACAGATTATTGAACGTGTTAAGCAAATTTTTCGATATTTTGCGGATAAACTTCACCTAATACAACATCCATATATGCACAATATATATAATGAATATTTGATGAAGATCAACGACAATGATTGAGAACAAATACGAGAGGATAAGAGCCAATGAAAATCTATGTACTTATGGGTTTTATATGTATTAATCTTCAAGTTTGTAGGGATAGAATCAAAGTGTGGAGATCATTATTGAGGGTAATTAATAATTAATTAAAAAAAGAAAAAGCCACGGCCAATGGAAGAAAATGAAAGCAAACTTAAAAGCACTTTACAACAATTGTTTGCCATTAACTAATCTAATTAATTAATTAAACTAACAAGAAAATTGTAAAGCTAGCCTAGTATTGCTGAGCCTGCTCATAAATTCAAGGACTGTGGGCTTTAATTTCATTTATTTATTTATTTATTTTCGATCGATTTATTTTAAATGAATTTTCTAGAGAAAGGCACACACACGTCTCTTTAATTCTATGCCCTACTAAACAGTGTTACATTATACTATTATATAGTATACCCTACAATGCCTGCACTAGCTCCTTTACAATAATAGTCCTTGTTAGCCCCTTATATATATTAACACATTACAAGTAGTGTTCCGGTGTATTCATAGACTACTTCTCAAACACATATTATAACTCCTTGCTGTATACATTTTTCCAAGTAAAGAGAGAAGCTCACTCAAAACAATAAAACCAGATGGGTGCTCTTGATTATCTTTCAAACTTTTGTACTGTCACCAGCACAAGAGGCAAAAAGAAAGCAATGCAGGTAATACTCTCATCCTCTTCCATGTCATACCACTTATGAAGTTGCATGCATATGTATAGTTTTGTTTTTTCGACGGTGTTTGTTGGGCAATTAGTTGCTCTAAAATCTTAAGCTGTTATGTTTGATCATATATATATACTGTATTCAACAACAGACTTATTTTTTGCTTGCGCAGACAGTTGAGATCAAGGTGAAAATGGACTGTGATGGATGCGAAAGAAGAGTTAAGAATGCTGTTAAAACCATGAAAGGTGCACTATGACTTAACTGCGTCTCTTCCACTGATCATTTATGTGTGTGTGATTGATTGTCAATTGTCATGCATAACATAATTTTATATTTTCGTGTTAATAGACCGGAGAGAAAAAAGTCAGGCAAGTGAATATACCTTAAATAAATAATTAAATACATTGCAGAGGTTGAGATCCTTTTATACTAGTAGTATATTTGGTCATGATGAATTAAAGTAAATTTCTAATTATGCAACTATACTTCATCTTGAGCCTAGGCATATATAGAAAATCTTTCTTTTCATGCAAATGCATCTTGCATGATCTTCTGATCAGAAGAATAACCTCTTTTCTATATATTATACATGAGTCAAATAGGGAACTTGTTCTTCAATTTGTCTCTCTGAATTTTTCTCACTTCTTGTGGAAGGCTATGTACTTGTAAAATAATTATTATAAAAACATTTAAATGATGTGCAGGGGTAAAAAATTTGGATGTTAACCGGAAGCAGAGCCGAGTAACTGTAACCGGATATGTTGATCCAAACAAAGTTCTAAAGAGAGTAAAGAGCACAGGGAAAAGAGCAGAGTTTTGGCCATATATACCATACAACTTGGTTTCATATCCCTATGTTGCTGGAGCTTATGACAAGAGGGCACCTGCAGGCTTTGTTAGAAATGTTACTCAGGCCATTCCTCCTTCCAATGCTACCGACGAGAAAATCACTCATCTCTTCAGTGACGATAACCCTAATGCTTGTTCCATCATGTGATGACAACTGATACAACTTTTACGACCATCCTTACTGTAATTAAGAAACACCCCTGATATTTTCCTGCTTATTTTTCTTGTTAATGTTAAGTAACAAGGTTTATGGGGAAAACACTTATTCTGCTATTCAAGTGTCTCGTACATATTGTTTTCATCATCGTATTATGGGGGTAGGAGGCTCGATAATCGATAATCGGTACCATACTAAGTGACTAGTAGTACTTGTAAAACCTCAAGTCTTAGAATGGGGTTACAGGGACTATATATTCATCAACATATGACTGTAAATTTAAAATTGGGGTAAAACTGTTAAAGTGAGTTAAAAGTGATTTACCGAGCATACATAACTGGAGAATGTTTGTCCTACATATTATTATGATGGAACATTGATGCCTAATAGCTTTACCTTTACATCCGTACAAACATTTAGCGATACAAAGATGGAGATTCGATCCTTTGAATTAAAATCAACGCTAAAATAAAATAATGATGTTGAAAACCTCATCTCAAGCTAGGGCTCCTAGTTCAGTGTAAAGGTAATAATGATATGGGGAAGGCAAGGCACAGCTGGGGAGGTGGTCAGTATAGCATATCTATACATAATGAGAATTATGCATGGCTTGGGACAGTCGTAGGTGGTGGTGGTGGTGGTGGAATCAGATTCTTGTCCCATAATAATGGACAATGAGTTAATCATGTTATCATCATGAAACAATATTGAGGAGAGTCCTGAATTTCAATCACTAATAAAACAAGCATATGTTAAAGTATATCTGCAGAGTCTGCAGACTGTGCTAGAGCTTACTACATCAACTTTTCGATCATACGAAATTGTTGGCATTCATGTTCCCTGTTAGATTATTAATAAAAGATCCTGAAATTAACATCTTAAGATCTTAGAGTGACAGTTTCCTTGATATGGTGCTGACAAAAAACTTGTATAAGACAGTGAAACACCTTGAGATTTTAGATCCGCACCTTGGTCCATGAGATCTTGATATTGCTAGTTGCTACTGTTACTTAGCAGTGTGCTTTTTCATTTCATATATAATAATTACATATTTTTGGCGTGAATTCTGGCTTTATGAGTTTAATGGGGTGACGTTACGGCCCTTAACTAGACTATGGTACTAATCTTTATCAAATTATTAATCCGGCCGTATAACATAATTACAACTTTATAGGATGGTGATAACCGGTTTGAATATTTTTCTTTACAATTCATTTAAACAATTCCCCTCAATAAGGGGACAATTTCAACAAGATAACTCGGCGTTGCGTATCATGTTTAACTAATAATCACTGTACTGACATTTAATAATCAGGTAGATTAAACAAATATAGAGACAAAAAAAATATAATCTTAACCGCGTAGAGTGATGTTGATGTTAAATCTTAATATAAGCGCATAGTTGACAACATGACATTAGATTTAACACCGAAGTTAAGCATGTTTTTGGTGTCTTTTTGCCCCAACTTCCATCACTTGAAGCCGAAAGAGAAAGAAAACCCTTTATTAATAAAATAAGAGCAGTGTTGAGTTTTTCAAAAATCTTCCCTAATTTTTTATGTCGTGGCAGGTTTTGATTAGTGACCCATATTTATGTATGCGGAGTCTTATAATAATTTTAGAAATGTTGTTATCTATTGCGTGACTCACCATAATTTGAGAAATTTTTAGGAAATTTTTTAAGGTATTTTAGCGTTAAATTTCACAAAATAATATCACCTTTCTCGAGTAAAATATCAATCGTTAAATTTAAATTTGGGTAAACTTGACTTCCAATTTTTGACTATAATAGTTGTAATCCTATGGCATAATTGCTAATCTTTTTTTATATCATTTCTCTTTCATAAAAAACAATTGATTTGGCAAAGATGGAATATTTTCATGTGAGTAAAAATATGTAATCCGGGTATGAAATAAAAAAGGACAATGTGGAGTTTGGACCATCAATTTTTGCTTTCGGCAGTCCTATATTTGAAGGATAATTTGTTTTATCTATAATATAATGATCTTCAAATGACTTTTTTTTGTTTAATTTTGTTTGTAATTAGTCTTACAAAATTGGACCCCCCAGCTAATCCGCTCCAAAAATATTCAATTCAATAAAAATAAAGAAAAAGGTAAACAAATATGAAATGACCCCTCCTTATTATTGATATATGTTCTTCGGAGCAATAATTATGAACGTTAAAAATACATTTTGTATTTTGGTAATCATGTTTTATTTAATTGCATATCATTTTATTTAATTCCATCGAAACAAACGAAACATCGGAGGAAACTAATATATTGAACAAAACTTTTTTCACCTATAACTTGTTAGTTTGAACACTGTTTTAATTTTCGAAAACTTTGATCTCTTGATTTTATTTTTGCTTTACAGAAAATTTAAATATTGTTATAATATAATAGCTTTGATAACAGCGGGAGGAATTACAGATTTATAGACAGAAGTTAGAGTTTGAACGGTGTTTTGGTTTTCGAAACTTTTAATCTATTAATTTTATTTTTGCTTTATAGAAAATTTCAATATTATCGTAATATACTAGCTTTAATAACACTGAAAGGAATTACAAATTTTTCCGAGAGAACAAGACCATGATAAAAAGATTGAGCAGAAAAGTAATGGTAGTAAGACAAGCTATTTGTAGCAAAAGAAAATGAACATGTACTTATTAAAATAATATCACTGATTTTGTTCATATTTATTAGTATATTTTAAAAATCATGTTTTATTATCAAAATTCGTGTTGAATGGAATAAGTCAATTCAAAATGATTATGTAATGATCTAACTAACTTATTCAAAATAAAATGTTTAATACAATTTAAAATTTAACATCTACAATATTGATGATACTATTTAACATCTATTTCTGATATACAGGTTTGTGTTCAAAGATTAATAATCTGATTCCAGAATAATCTATATGAATATTCAATATAAAAATCTCATTTTAGAAATTTATAATTTTATCATTTTAAACCCAAAATCCTGTAATCAATATAGTTACTAATTATTTTAACCCCTTTTTTAGTGTTTCAAAGTGGAGAATACAGAGGAGATGGGTATAGTCAATCTTAATTAATATTTGTTATAATAATGGGGTTTTATATCAAGTTACCCACCGAACTCGTTAAAATGTATTAAGTAACTACTCAATCTCTACGGCGACTCATTTAAACCACTAAAATACTAGTATATATCACTCCGTTAGATTTTTAAAAAACTTTTAACAAAACCTTAACTTTAAAAATTTGTAGTCGTATATTTTTGTTGAACTATCAGACACATAAAATTGAGATAAATAAAAAGAGTCATAATTGAAATGACATATTCTTTTCATCTCTCTGTTGAATTTTACTCAAATTAAAACTGTAATTGCAGACCACCCAGCTTTTATTTTACTCGTGAACATAACGATTATTTTAGGATCAATTAAACAGATATACAGATGAGAGAGAGGCACTAAAGTTTGTTGATAAACCATAATAATCAGATATACAGATGAGAGAGAGGCACTAAAGTTTGTTGATAAACCATAATAATCAAAGAAATACACGGCAAACACAACACTTCTGTTAATAAATTTTAAAAAATCTAATAGAGTGATATATACCAGTATTTTAGTGATTTAAATGAGTCGTCGTGGAGATTGAGTAGCTACTTGATATATTTTAACAAGTTTGGTGGGCAATTTAATATAAAACCCTTGTGCTCAAGACAAATTAAAATTTGCAATCTTGTATTTAAAGGACAAAAACATTGCATGTATGTTCAAATATTCAATTGCAGTCTAGCTTTGTTTTTCTGTACGCAATTTGCTTGTCTGAATGATATCAGTAACTTCACGAGTAATCTTCGACCTGACACATTGACTGGGCTAGCATTAGGCCTACTTTGTTCTTATATTGAGACCCAGAAAACGTTCCAAAGACTAGTACCATTTTGATAGGTTGTTTTTGTGTTTGCGGGTCATCATTAGTATATATAAGAAATCAATTAATATGGTCTAAATTTATAATTTTCCGTATTTATTGTGTGCCCGTTGACACGTATTAGAAAAACCGTTTACATATTATTAGGGGTGTTCACGGATTGGTTTGGTCCGCATTCTCGTTTTTCTCAAACCGAACCAGTATTAACGGTTTTTTAAAACGCAAAACCAAACCAGACATGTTAGATGCCAAGACCGAATCAAACCAGATCATAGAATAACGGATTGGTTCGGTTTCGAGTCACGGTTTGAACTCAATCATTTACTTTTGTTTCGCTTTTGTTAAACTTACTTATTTAAGAAAATATAACATAAAGTTTATCATATATTAGTAATACTAACTTAAAACTCGTGCGATGCACGGCGTCACATAATTTTTTAAATATTACATTATTTTAAAAAAAATACTTGAATTCAATTCTTAATTTTATTTATTTAAAAATTTAAATGATATGACCTCATGATAATTATACAAGTAAACATATATGCTTATAACTTTTTAAAATATTTAAACTTATTTAAAGTGATAACATTAGTAAAGGAGAAATATTATTTTAATAATTTTTTTTATTGAGGGTAAAAATATAATGTCTCCCTTATGTTAATACCTTAATAAAACTATTATTTTAGCATGGTGATTACTTAATCGATTAACTATAACTCTATCAAAGATATTTGAAAAATGTAATATTAATGATTGAACGATGTAGTTTTATTGATAATTTTAAGTGTATTTTAAAAAAATTATGTTTTAAATAAAATTTGATTTTTTATTTCACATAAATAGGATACTAATTATAATTAGTCTAATATTAATTTGATTTATCTCGGATCAATGATTTACATTACTTTATTTAATTCCGGATCAATAAGACAATTTTGTTTTAGACTGAATAATTAGCATATATGTTTTTTTTGTTGGTCGGATTATATTTTTATTTTAATTTTGTGTTAGTCTGAATCATTATATAATGTATTTTTTTATCCTAGATAAATAAAATATATTATTTTGTTTATCCAAGTTCATTAGTATAATTTTTTTAGGAGAATTGATAGTATTATTATTTTATCTTAACCTGGATTACATTATATCTCAACCAAATTTTAAGAATTATATTTAGTTTGTTTAAATTTAATTTAGATTAATAGAGGAAGTTGACTTCAATATCAATTAGAATTAGAATTGACGTACTCATAATTATAATTAGAACAATTAAGTAAGGGTAATTAAGTAATTTCAGCAAGTACCGACTGAACCGACTACCAAACTTTTAATGTTTCATCTATTATAATATAGTATAGATATATTACATATAAGTACTATTATTTAGTTTAGATAAGACGTGCATATACCTTCATTTAATTTAAATAAATACACACATGTTAATAAAACTACCTCATATTAACAATTAACTCAAGTTTTTATATATTTTTAAAGTAGTAAGATGCTTTTAATGTAATATACACACTCAGATGCACAAAATATTTATAATCTTAATTTATAAATCTATACTAGAACATAGTATATATTATTATATAACATTCCGGTTTGGTTTAAACAGTTTTAAAATATTGAAAATAACAACCAAACCATTTGTGTAAATGATCCGGTTAACCGAACAATCAACCACGGTTTTAACGGGTTCGGTTTTTCTTGATTTGGATTGTCGTGGTCTGGTCCGGACTCACGGTTTGACGGATTTTTTGAACCCCTGCATATTACTAATGAAATCAATGGAAACACTTCATTTACGATCAATTCAAGACACGCCCATATATTTGCACAGAAATCACGCATGATTCGATGTCAAACACTTGAGAGCCCCGTGAGAAAAGAAGGTAGTCATCTTATAAAGAAACCCATGGAGGAAGAATTTAGCAATCTTTCTGTTATAAATTGGAGTACCTTAATTATGTTGGTATTGGTATTAAATTTTACAAGTTACAAATAAGACTACTATATAATAAGGGATAAGCATCATTATTTTTTGGTTTTTACAAAAATGAATAGGTATTGTCCCACCCAGAAAGAAAAAAATTCCGTATTGCTTTAGTTCTAGCTTATGCTAAAACTGTTCAGCTGTATCTCTCAGCTTTGTATATAACTTCTGGGTTGCGAATTTCGTCCTGGCTCTGTATTAGTCGAATCTCCAAACTGCTTGATTGCGGATCATATCCAACTCTTTTGTAATCATTTAAAGTCCTCGTCAGGAGTGCCTGAAAATTGTTGACATTTGATACAGAGAGGAGCGCCAATTAAAGAGAAATCATAACAGATGGACTACAGAACAATGTCAGTTGTTGACATTTGATCAAGAGAGGAGCCCTATTAAAGAGAAACCATAAAAGATAACATTTGATTCCTGCCTAACAGGTAAAGGATAACAAATAGTAGAATACTCTAGTCTCAACTTCCCACCAAGCCACTCATCCAAATTTTACAGAAATGGAACAGGTTACAGCCTACAATCATTTAATCTGAATCTGTGTGCGTGTGTGTGTGTGTGTGAATGTGCAGGTATACAATCTGACCGTTTGGAATTGGATTTGATGCGACTTTACCGTCAAAACTCAGTCATTTTAGGAACCAAACTATTGCTGAAGTTTAAATCCTCCATACAGTATAATGTAACTCAAACAAAAAATTACCTGCACACTTGATACAGCAAGCTCTGCCGCTTTGTCAAGATTATCAGGATATTTCTGTACAAAAGAAAGATGTGGTTGGTCAAGGATCTTGGGATGATAACTTGAAAATTATCTCAAGACCAATTTATATATTAATTTCATTACATTGCTCCAACCAAGTAATAATGCAGATGTTAGATCTCCTGTTCCCTGCAAGAATGTATACCTTTATCAGGTGAAGCTTATTTTGAAGAACGTAAAGCCAACATATTCATGCTCAAGCAAGATGCTTATATACATTATACATTCATAATATCCTATTACAAAATGCCCAGTAAAAACACAAGTATTTAAATAATCTATTTTCAGTTGGTAAGAACATAGGGAAACTGGGGAAGCAAGAGCAACAGGCATCTCCAGTACACATATTTAAATATTTTCTAAAACTTTCGAAAGTGGAATTCCTGTTTTGACCAGCACATTACAAATTGATGGGCCCCAGGGCCCTCAAAGAATTTTTAAGGTCCTTCCTATAAATGTCATTCTGTTAAATATATGCCTGTCTACTGCTGTCATCATAAAACAGGCCAGATTTAAATCACTTGTTAATGGGAAATCGAAAACAATAAGGTGTAAAAATAACAATTCAAAATGCACAGATTAGAACTCCACTACTAACATAAGTCAAGAAAGCCTTCTACATTTCTATATTCTTGAGACCATGAAAAATAATTTAAATTAGAGAAACCAAATACTAACAAAGTAAACATACCGTGAAATATGCAGGAATTTTGGGTATTTGAATTTTGAATTGCTCGGCAGTTTGTCCCTAGAACATTAAAGTTGATAAGTAAGAATATTTACAATAACAAAAACATATTAGATCATAATACTGGTTAAAATTTATCACATACAGATGAATCAAAAACAAGGAATCCGTCCAAACAAAGAATGGACATCCAAACCAAGAATGGACATTATAAGACATTCACATTTAATCTACTACAAGACTGCATATTCGGGATCGTAAAATTAAAAAGGGCCCTTGTAAATTACAAGTCAAAATTTGGTAAGTTGACCAGAAATTGCCTTTTTGGGACAAAGGGAGTACAATGAACAGGACTTCCAGGAAAAAAGATAATGCAATCCAATTGGAAACAAAAACAATTGATCTTACAGATATAACAAAGTAATTGTACCATTTAGCAAAAACAAAAAAAACAAAGTGATTATGCCCCACAACACAAAAAAGGACCAATACTAGAGCCAAGTGAACAAAAATTCTAATTGAGCAGAAATACTCAAGTAAAAAGCTTAAGCATATACTTAGCAAGCAAAAAATATATAGATAATGCCTAAACCTCGAGATGATCACCTTTTCCTTTTGATGACTGCCAATGAGGATGAGGTTTCCATCAACATTCATGCTTGTTATCACAACCTATTTATGAGAAAGGTTTAGACATTATGCGTCCATAAAACTTTTTACCAAATAGCAATTATTTATATTTAGTTTTGCATCATGTATTTGAAACAAAACTAGCATGTCAGATTTTACTCCACAAGACTTCTACACTCTCTTCACACAAAAAATCAACAACATACTAGGTTTAGATTCTGACATTATGGAAGGAATATTAAAATTCTAGAACTGGTCGCTGCATAGACTGTAGCTTAATTTCAATAATTTATCTTTTGACCGGTGAATACTCAAATTCCTGTAGAAGTGCAATACACTCGCAGAGGAAATTCACACTGAGAAAATATAAGATAAGCTGGACATAATACCTTTGATGGTCCAGCAGCATGAAGAATGTTGCAAGCTTCTCGGCCATCTTTTTCAGACAAGATCCTGTGACAGATATAAATTGCTTAGAACAAAGATTTATACATTTTTCTGGTAAGAGTAGAAAAGTTTTGAAAAAAAAAACTTGCTTCATCTTATCCAATACAACGTTATACCTCTAAACTAGAGCATATAGCAATAACTTAGGTGCATATTTATCTTCAGAACATGACAACTGCGGCTATACTGAGAAATTGCAAAATTTGTATGCAAGAGCTTAGAAAACAAGTAAAGCTTCATCCCCAGAGTGGAACCATTTTTGAGGTCTCAGTGAGAAAACACTCTTGTAGAATTAACATGATACTATCTATTCATTCAAAGATACCATGCAAATATCATATTGCTCCAAAGAAGATAATTGCAGAATTCACTAACATAATACTGATCATAATTGAGCCTATCCTTTAGTATGAGCAAGTACCTGGAATTAGTCAACTGCTCTGCTTCAAAATGATTAGGGGTCAACATTGAAGCAACAGGAACAACCTTGACAGGGTGATTCATTATAGAGAAAGTCAATAAATAACAGATAACTTGGTAACTATCATAGTGGACTAACTTGATAAAACCGATGTTATTTACCATACAGAACCACAAGATCAAAGGCAAGGCAAGTTCAAAGGGAATGCCTCTTTAGAGTAAACACTCTTACTTTCCCTATTTGTTATTAATGGTATCATTTGCAACCCACGTCACAAACACATTGCTAGTGGTAGTTAAATATTTGCATAGATGTGAGCAATGATAACCTAAATTTAGAAGCTTATATAATTTTACGAAAAAAAAAATATACTTTGTTATATCTAGGACCATATATAACATCCAACTAAAAGGGTTAAACACATGTTGTACCGGAAGCCACTCTCTGGTGCAAATGCAACATGATAACTTGTCATAAAACAAGGCTAGACTCTAAACAGGGTACTGTTGGCTTTAAAAAAAATTAGAGACGGCTGCGTCAATTCTGAATATAGTAAAGAACTTTTTGCAACCTAATGTAGATCTGAAATCAACCATGTGACTTTATTTCCAGTGAAGTGGTTGAAAATTAATCCTAAGCGAGGATCATGAAAAAGAATATATAGCAAAAAATTTGCAGCGCAATAATGCATTTATTATTAATTTGGGTGTTATCTTAATTGGAAGGAATGATTTGATATAAAGGAGCGCTTCATAAATTCTCAAAGAAAATGTGGAAAATTTTCTACTTCTTTTGGAAGCCTCATATATTTGACCTCTCCAAGCTTGTGCTCCTAGCACAAGCATAGAATATATAGAAGTATGCATCACTGTCACTTGATTTTTTTCCAGGTTCTATTAGCAATATGCACAACCAATGTAAGCTGTAAGTGAAAATATTGAAAGATACCTTATCACGGTATACAGACACCAATTCTGGTGGAACATAAAGCTTTCCTTCATCGCCCATTACTGGATCACAAACTGAAATTAAAGGCCCACTTAGTGAGCAAATGAACACAGGCATACTAAAATAACAAACTGATACACAAGCCCTCGCAGAGGTCAGAGCTATGCAATCAAAGTTCTTGTTCATGTCTAAACAAATACAGTTTTATGTCTCATCTATAGAGCCAAACACTTCCCGAAACTTGATACAGTTTTATGGGCTAACTGAATGGCTACGCAATTCTGATACTTTTTGCTAGACAAGATTTCTTTAAATCATAAGTAAAGTTATCAGTACATGAAAGAAACATAATACGTAGAAACAGCGAACAAACTCTGTTATCATGATAAATCCAGAGGAGCTAGCTCGAGAAAGGAAGGATCGAATTTTGAGATTAACTATTTTTAGTAAAAGGAACCCTTCTACAATGAGCTAAAATAGAACAAAAATAAGGCAATCTACATCTTCCAGATTTAAGCATCCACAGATCAACTAACCATATTTAAGGTCTGGATTTATAGAACGAAGTTTATCAACGACTTCTAATACAGCAGTCAAGAAGGATACAGAACCGATATAACCTGCATACAAACCAAAGGAAAATAATGTCTTATAAGACTAGACCAAGTCCGAACAGGTAAAACAAATAATTGTGCTTTTAATAATTAATCCGACACTTAGAAAACATCCCTTTTACCCTTCCTTCAACTTTTTTTATGCTCAAACTACGAAGGAAGATGTCCACATACCTCCGCTTTGTGTGGTGACACCCCTTTTTTCATCCTTAAATTCCTATTAGTGTGCTATGGAATAAGAGATGGAGGCATGTTTAATTGCACTTACCAGTCAATAAATGAGTGTAGAATAATAGGTTGTTTGCTTCAAGGCCTTCTATCAACTCCCATAATTGTTTTCCATTCAAGACCTGTCCCTTAAAAGTTGGATATCCTGCAAATTTGGTATTCCCATTCGATTAAACCAACTGACCTTATCATGGCAGAACCCACACATATTCATATATGATCTTGCACCATATATTTCCTCAGATTACTAATATGAAGTGACATGTGCTGCTTGCCTGTGTGGTTTGAGAATTGGACTGAATTTATTGGATCCACATCAAACCCAAGCAATTGAAGAGGAAATACAGCTGACTTATTTCCGACATAACCCTAAGAAGAAATAAACAAACAGCCTATTACAGAAAATGCATACAAGTAAAGTCACTTTTAGCAAGATGACGTATTCCATGATACGCATACACGATAGACCACAAAAACATAACAAAGCTTAACGAATAAACTTAACCAACTAATTTTGTACCATGCACATGACCTATTATATCTAATTCAAAGTTCATAATCAAAATTGAGTAAAATATTATGTACTAACTTATCTTTAACATCAACAAGACGAAAGCTATTATAGCATTTATCTATACGAACAAAAAATCATAGCTTGATTGTACCGACGACTACAATCATCAATCATCTAGAATTAGTTCAAGGTAATTGTATTCTCTCATTCGCTACTAATCACACACCGCTAGATTGTAATAATACCAATTATTTCGAGTCATCAAAGGCACGAAAACATGGACAAATTCTCGAAAACAGATATGCAAATACTAATTCTACGATTAACCTATTTTCGATAACAATGTCATAAAAACATACAGACATACAACCTGAACAGTGTGAGACTGAAGGCTGAGAACTCGGCCAGTATCTGATGGAAGCTCTAATGATAGAATTGGTGGTGGAGGTTGAGCTGCCATAACCAGATTCCTCGAGATTCTTGGCCTGCAATTAAAAAGTTTTGATTTTGTACCAAGTATTTTGGTCCAAGTCAATGAAATGGGGATCAAAAATCTGTTTTTTAATTATATCTCAGTGTATAACAATGTATCGATAGTTCGAACCTTGTCAAATACGAGAGATTGTTAAAGAAAGCGAGCATACAATAGGGTGTGAGATTTGAGGGGGCGAGCAGCGAAGCAATTGAGTGAAAACTACTACACCTAGAATTCAAAAATAGAGTAGTTGGAGAAATTTCAAGGATTTTTCATCGTCGAATCTTTATAAATTATTATTAATGTTATTATTATATTAAATAAAAATGAAAAATACTGGGTGCGGTGGATTGGCGTGAAGGACTTACCGGCGGCTTGTATCGATTGCAGGGGCAATACCGCCAGCCAGGTTAAGCTCTAGGACCCCACTTCCTCAGCTAGTCAGCCGCTATTTATTTAACGATAATATATGTTGATTTTTTGCGAACCAAGTCACAAATATATTGATTTAATTAGGGGTGAGCAAAGTAAAACTGAAAAACCGAAATCGAGCCGAAAAATCGAAAAATCGTATCGAAAATAGCCAAAACTGAAAAAACTGAAAATATCGAAAAAAAACCGTACCCGAACCGAACCGAAATATCGGTTCGGTTTTGGCTTCGATATTAGCTTCCTAACTGCACCGACAAACCGAACTGATAATATATTATTTTAATATTTTTTTTAATTATATATATAACATATTATACATAATAACCTTTACGTTTGTCTCCATATTCCAAGCCCAAATATTAAGTACTAGACTACTAGTTACCCAAGCCCAACTCAGCAAAACCCTAAATCTGTTCTAAATTTACTCTCCAGTCTCCAAAGTGCGTTTGCGTCGATCAGATTATGCACTGATATTCTTTTTCTGATAATATATGGTTTTGTGTGATTCTACTAACTGTTCGAATTTGCAATATGAATAATAGCAAAAAAAGACAGATTAATAGAATTTAGAATTGGATTTCCAATTATGTTTGTTACTCCATATAACTGGTAACTCACAGATATAGGTTCCGATCTCATTTTTAAGTCATATTGGTTCAAATTTATTTTTGGGCACAGAAAGCTGGTTTCTGAATCTCTGAGTTGATAAGGAGATTAATGTCCCATAATCACACAGATATTACCCTGGTCTTAAAAATTAAAATCAAAGTAATATGTTCAGGTGCTTTTAAGCTGTTAGGTATAGATGCATTTAGTGGCGATTGATTGTTTGCAAGTGAACTATGACAGGTTGTCGTAATGCCGTATGAAAAAACTATCATCATGTGATATGGTTTTGTACCAATGTTAAAACTGTAACAGATTTTGTCAGGCATTATCATTTTGCAACTCTTAGTAGCTACACCTTGAACTTCATGTTTTTTAAGACTTATCAGTTGTGTTATCCTTGTATTTATTTAATTACTTCACAATGATTTTAAAAATGCAGTAGCTTTTGTCTTGACCATTTTATTTTGTCAAGTTGCTCAATTACTGAATTAGATATCTAAATGTCAAATTTTGGACCGGAGCACATGTATCTTTGAACAGAGAATTTCATTCCCTTATTGTTTTATTCTGTAAATTTAAATAATTGTTTATTTTAAAATTTCCCATAGAGTCTTCCATTATCATTCACAAGCTTTGGTATCTTCTTTTTCTATAACTTTATTCAATTAAACATAGCGTAAATGAGATACCTAAAGCCAATGAACTGGTTATAAACATTTAGACCGTAACTTTCATAGTTCACTTGCAAACAATGTATTATGAATATGATGTCTCACTCCTGTTTTCACATTTTGCTTCTTTTGTTCTCTTAGAACCAGATTGGAAGAATAGCGTATGTAATATTTTGACCTTAAATTCTCTGCGATTATAAGATTCTAAATATTTTCCATAAATTACTACTTTCATGTGCTTCATTTTAGTTTTATGTGCTTCATTTCCTAAATGTATATGAGATTTGTAACTAGATGTAATATATCTAATTGAATTTTTTTCTTCTTCTTTTTGCACATATGAGTTCTCAAAAGGCCCAAAATACCTACTCCAAGTTATTATTGAAGATTGAGATACATTCTGATTCTAAGTTTTGCTGTACAAGATCGGAGAGTTCGAAGACCATTTTATAATTCTAAGTTGTTATCTAATGTACTGAAGTTATAGGGCAGACCCTGTTTCATCTTTATGAATTTATATGTCCAGTTTTGGACTTGTTTAGCTGTGTGTTTTTTCAATTTTTATGCAAATTTAGTTGTCTGGTGCTCTTAGCTGATGATTTGTTTTGTTATATTTTGATTTTAGTCAAGCAATCCCACCTGCTCTTTGTTAATGAGGTGAGCCTGTCAGGATTTAAATTGAAAGATTGACAGGATTTGCAATTAATCGAAACTAAATGCATTATGCATAACTAAAACTACACATTTTTTTTGTCTTGACTATTGACATATATAAATTTATTAGCATAATGAAATTGAGGTATATAAATTTATATATAATTAGAAACCGAAAAATCTGAAACCGACAACGGTTAACCGAACCGAAAATAACCGTGTTCAACGGTTCGGTTACGGTTAATATGTAAAAACCTAACTGAACCGACACCTACAGTTTGGTAACGGTTTTAGTGAAAAATTGAACCGAACCGTGCATACCCCTAGATTTGATATACTTTTTTTAGACGTAAATTTGAACTATAACTTTTTAGCACAAAAATGACTGATCTATAAAATTAAGCGTCTGCATGATCCAAATTAAATATTTTTAACAATCAATTACATTTTGTAAAATTCTCAGCGATAAACTTTAACTAGTCGGGGTATAGTCGGGTTAAAACATTATAACGGCTATTTCCTCCGCTATGAAATGTATCCATATATTGTATCCCAGATAGTGGATTCATAAGTCTCAAGAAGAGAATAAACATTCAAATCATTATAAACTACTTGCTTTCAGCAGAAATTCATGGCATATAAGTGTTATGGTGGAAATTGGACCGTGGGAAGGATTGTGCGCACGGATGTAGATGTTGGTCGAAAGTTTGTTGGATGTGGTACGGGCATTCGTGGCTGTGATTTTTTCATATGGATGGATGAGTGCATAAGGTGTAGGAATCTGCTTATGAAAGTGAAGATGGTAAATAAAGGCTAGAAGATGGAAGATTGGCTGCCTGTTTTTATTCTTGTTATTATACTTTGTGTTAGTTCGTAATGTGTCTGTTAGGGCGAAAACACGCGCTAATATTCACGCAAGTATACGCGTTCGCAAGTAATACAGAATACTTTCTAGTTCGTTCCCTCAGAGACTCAGACTAAATTATTGTCTAATTAAACTCACTCACCAATGTATGATTACTTCTCAATGTTAAGATAATAACACTTAAAATTGTTGATTAAATATTAACTATAATTAACTACTTAATTAACCACTTAACTAACACTTCAATTTATCAATAATAAAACACTCATGAGATCACAACTTCATTATTACTTCCTTCTATAGCCATTGTTATTACCTTTAGCATGTGACAGTGATGATATTAATCGAATAACACAAAACTGATAAAAGCCAACTTTCATTGTACTAATACCATTCTACCAAGCATCCACAATTAAGATAGAAGTCGAATAGTCATCAATTATGTTGAGTTCCTATATGTCTACAGAAATTAACAACACAACGATTTAAGCACAAGTTATTCCTTTTGATTACATAGGGCAAATAAAACTGTTAGAGTTACCCACTAATCATGCACAACGTACATGAACCTATGCTAGCATGGCAAGTTCTAAATCTCAAGATCCACCGTCGCTTCACAAGAGATTAACACCCTATCTTATATGTTCGCGACGCACATAAGACGAATACGCACAACCAATACTAGATATCATGCAATCATCACACACTAAAGTATTAAACAATTAACTAAAGAATTCCATAATAAATCTGTTGCAACCCCATGATCACGATTAGCCCATAATAGAACTTATCGCCATCATGGGTTCATATGAAATCATGATAAACAAACACAAGAAAATAATAACTAAACTAATTACATTAAAACAGAGTACGTCACAAGAGTAAATAAGTCAAAGCAAGAAAACTAGCATCCAACGTTACAACGAAACAAGAATCACAAGAAAATATGCTTCCTCTTCGTTGCGGTGTGCTAAATCGGTCTTCTTCCTTATCTCCTTCGCTTCTTGCGTAAAACACAATCTAAAACATAATCACCTTAATACTCTCTGTGAAAACGTCTCAAATCTACCTATATAATAGTCTCATAAAACTCAGATTACATAGAAGTTGGAAGCCAAACAGAAGTAGAAGTCTAAAATAATTTATCTTTTTCCCCGACCCTGCGCGGCCGCTCAGCATAGCTGCGCGGGCACGCAGGTTGCTGCGCGGCCGCTCAGCATTGCTGCGCGGGCGCGCAGGCCTCTACTGGAAAAAATCCAGGTTTGCTCCGTTTCTTCGCCGTAATCTGCCCATTCCTTTCCTCTCGCAATGGTGAACACATGCCAAGGCTTATTCTTGATGATTCCTCCCCCGAAATGCAACTAATACCCTGAAATGCATAAATACTAGAAAAACGCATCAAATACACAAAATACTTGATTTCAAGATACCAATTTAAGCCATTTTAAGACGTTCTAAGTGGTATAAAATGCCACTTATCACACCCCCAAACTTAAATCGATGCTTGTCCTCAAGCGTCACAGACTCAAAAACAAATAAAAAAAATGCATGAATGCAATCTATATGAAAATGCAACGATCCCCCTTACTACAATTAACCAACCAAATTGTCACATCTCAACGAATGCAGTTAGACAACTAAAGATCAATAAACTCATGCAAACGGACATACAGCCAGAAACGTGGTGTGTGCAAATGCTTAACAGATATGCTTCGGAACTAGACCAATTACTATGACTAGACTATCCTCAAGGCAATCCTACGATTATACAAAGAATAAAAATTTGAGGCACAAAGTGATATACAACACTACAAGAACTCTGGAGCTTACTACGGAATCGTGCTTTTTATTTACAACTCAAATGCTTATTTGACCGTGCCATGAGTGAGGTCCACAAAAGACTTATACAATGGTATCCATGTAACGAGCGTTAGGTTAGCGGATCCCAGACTCTAAAAGCCTTAGGTCACTAGGCACAAAGTCCCCTAAGAACTTAATAACTCGAATACCAAAGAGCCCACTCTTGATCAATTATGCAAAAAAAAAAAAATTTCTTTTTTTTTTTAATAACTTCTGAGCAAGTGCGTTTCGCTCCATCTTGCTCAACCCTAGACTACTCGCAACATATGCGAGCCGGCTACTAGCCATTTGACGCCTAGCCACAACTAGCAACAACTTCCATATTTTTTTTCTCCAAAATTTTTTCTTTTTTCATGTCTTTATCACTAAGAACCTATAATCGAATTCTAAGCATAATAAGTAGATTGACCTTGAAAACAACCAAATCATAACAACAATCTAGCCCTTACGCATTCTTTAAGACTTAGTGGACTTACAATTGTTTCTAGCATGCATATCAACCTACACAACTTAATATCACTTTAATGTTATCACTACACTCGCATCAATATCATAATTCAGTCGACAAATCATTGCAAAAGGGATCATGGTAAATGCATGAGCTACATGACATTCATAAAAGAAACTATATGGCATAAATTATGCAACTATATGAACTAAACTATCATGAATATGCAACTAAATGACACACACACAATATTCCTTAACTACCACCCCCAAACTAAAAATCTTCACTGTCCTCAGTGAAAGTAGTAGAAAGGAACACAGGGTATACCTACTCGGAGTCATCATCATCACCACCCTCAGTGGGTGGAGTATCAGGCGGTGGGTATGCAGAGTCCTCACCAAAAACTGGCCACTGGATATCAGCTCCAAGGCCTCGAAAAGCAGTCCCTAACGTAAGGGTGAGCTCCTGAGCAAACCTGCTCTGCGTCTCATACATGGCATCCATCCGCCGTGAAAGCCTCCTATACTGGGCATCACCCATCCCAGCACCCTCCTGAGCTCTCGAAGAACCAGCCTCGCCACGCCCTGGCCTAGCCATAGTAGCACCTCGTGCTGGACGCCCTCCTGGAAGACGATAACCCAGCCCATGCTCCTCAGGCTCACCACCGGTCCACTCCTGCATCCCATTCAGAGTGCCAGAATCAATCGGAGCGGCTGGCAACTGCAACTGCTCATGAGCCGGCCAGTTCACTCCCACTGCTCGACATAGCTTCGTAACCGTAGATGTATAAGGGATGTTCATATGCTTTGCTCCCCTCAAAAACTTCAGAATTCCTTGGTAGATAAACTCACCAAGGTCCACATAGTACTCCTCATCCAGAATTCCCCACAACAGCTGTGCTCTCTCAACTGTGACCTCGTGTGCATGCGAAGAAGGCAAAATATTAGCACAAATAAATGCATTCCATGCACGGGCATACCTGTTCATGGCGATCGCCGGAAAGTGACGATACTCATTATTGCCTGTACTGCGGGTCCAAACTGTGCCCGGTCGACAGAGAGTCGCACAAATCAAATCCAAGTCAAAATCCTCAGCAGTCTTTTCATTCCAGTTCTCCTTCTCGGGCTTCCTCTCTCGCTGTCCAATCACACGGGGAATCGCCGCAGGATGATAATCAACCGTCAGCCCACGGACTACAGAAAACCCATTCTTTTCAACCTTCGCGTTCGCGTAGAACTCGCGAACAACGCTCATCGGTACTGCTTCAGGTGACTCACAAAAAGCTATCCACCCCTTCTCTGCAATCATGGGCAACAACTCACCATCCCTCCCTGATGGTAAAAACCCCCTCTCCTTCAGAATCGGCTTCCCCAACAGCCTAGTGTACTCTTCCTCCGCAGCTCTGTCAGTTAACCGAGGCCTTGCACCAGTACCCCTCGATGAATCAGCAGTAGGAACTGTGCTGCTGCTGTCAATAGTGCGTGCTCTCTTGGATGCCATTGATTCGTGAATAAAAGTGTGTAAAAACTAATTTGTGATGTTTGTGAGAGGGTTTAAGTGTAGGAAGTTTTGTGGGAGATATGTAGGATAGGTGTATGTATATATAGGGTGTGGATTAGATTAGGGTTTGGGAATTAAGGGATAAAATGATGGGGTAGTGGGAACAATTCGTGGGTTTATGGGCTAAAACTGTTTTTGTGTTTTTGTTTGTTTTTTTTTTCTGAACTGTAAAAAATTTTCTGGAACTCGACCCCTGCGCGGCCGCTCAGAGGGTCTCTGGAAAAAAAAAATTTCAGCCCCTGTTTTCTGATTTTTTTGTGTTTTTGGATAGGTTATTAACTTCTAAGGGTTCCTGTAATAACAATTCATGGGTTGCCTCCCACGCAGCGCTTCTTTTTCGTCATTAGCTTGACGTTCTGTACCTTTCTCAAGTAGTCAACAAAATGGCACTAACCACCTCTCGGTTTGCCATGTCCCCATAGTAGTGCTTCAACCGCTGACCGTTATCCTTGAATGCTTGGTCCGAATCATTCTCAAAAATTTCCACCGCTCCATGTGGAAACACAGTTTTGACAATAAAAGGTCCAGACCACCTTGATTTCAACTTCCCAGGAAAAAGTCGGAGCCGAGAGTTGAATAAAAGAACTTGTTGCCCTGGCACAAATAACTTAGGATGTAGCTTCCTATCGTGCCACCTCTTCACCTTTTCCTTATACATTTTGTTATTCTCGTACGCTTGAAGTCGAAATTCATCAAGTTCATTAAGCTGAAGCATTCTTTTCTTACCAGCTGCATCTAAATCCAGGTTCAATTTCTTCAATGCTCAGTAGGCCTTATGCTCAAGCTCCGCCGGTAGATGACATCTCTTACCTTACACCAACTGAAACGGTGACATCCCAAGTGGAGTTTTATATGCTGTTCTGTAAGCCCAAACAGCTTCATCGAGCTTTAAAGACCAATCATTCCTTGACGGACAAACAACCTTCTCTAGAATACGCTTTATCTCTCTGTTAGACACTTCCACTTGACCATTTGTTTGCGGATGATAGGCAGTAGCTACTCGATGATTCACATTATAACGCTGCATCATAGAAGTGAACTTACGGTTGCAAAAATGCGATCCTTCATCACTTATGATTACCCGAGGTGTTCCAAACCTTGTGAAAATTTGCTTATGAAGAAAATTTAGCACTGCTTTTGCATCATTTGTCGGTAAAGCTTTAACTTCGACCCATTTTGAGACATAATCGACTGCCAGCAAGATGTACTGATTATTGCAAGACGCGATAAAAGGCCCCATGAAATCGATTCCCCACACATCAAAGACCTCGACTTCAAGCATCACATTTAATGGCATCTCATCCTTCCTTGACAAATTTCCCACTCTTTGGCAACGATCACACCTTAAAACAAACTGATGAGCATCCTTGAACAAAGTAGGCCAGAAAAAACCTGCTTGCAGAATATGAGCTGCCGTCTTCTCACCTCCATAGTGTCCACCATAAACCATGGAATGGCAGTCTCGTAATATCCCCTCTGTCTCACAGAACGGGATACATCTCCTGATGATCTGGTCAGCTCCCTGTCTAAACAAATATGGTTCATCCCACATATACCACTTCACCTCATGCAGAAACTTCTTCTTTTGGGCGGATGTTAAATTAGGAGGCATTATATTGCTGACGAGATAGTTTACAATATCTGCAAACCATGGTTCTTCCTCCTGAATTGCAAACAACTGCTCATCCGGAAAAGATTCATTGATTAACGTCCTATCTTGTGAAGTAGAAACGGGATTCTCCAACCTAGAGAGATGGTCAGCTACTTGATTCTCAGTACCTTTTCTATCTTTGATCTCTAACTCAAATTCCTGAAGTAAAAGCACCCAACGAATGAGTCTCGGCTTCGAATCCTTCTTAGAAACCAGATAGCGAATAGCTGCATGATCAGTGAATACTGTTACTTTCGTACCAAGTAATAACGATCAAAATTTCTCAAAACCAAAGACTATAGCCAAAAGCTCCTTCTCAGTAGTGGTGTAGTTCAATTGGGCACCATTTAAAGTCTTACTCGCATAGTAGACCACATGGAAGAGATTTTTCTTGCGCTGTCCCAGAACTGCACCTACCGCATAATCACTCGCATCACACATCATCTCAAATGGTTATGTCCAATCTGGTGCTGTAATGACTGGTGCCGTGATCAAACTCTTCTTGAGAGTCTCGAATGCTGCCAAACATTCATCATCAAATTTGAACGGCACATCTTTCTCAAGCAAATTGCACAACGGCTTAGATATCTTTGAAAAGTCCTTGATGAATCGCCGATAAAAACCCGCATGACCAAGAAAACTATGGATTCCTTTCACAGAATTAGGTGGGGGAAGATTTTCAATGACTCCCACCTTGGCCTTGTCCACCTCCAGACCCTTGCTAGAGACCTTATGCCCAAGGATAATGCCTTCACGCACCATAAAATGACATTTCTCCCAATTAAGCACCAAATTAGTTTCCACGCATCTTTTGAGTACGGCGCGCAGATTATTCAAACATTCATCATATGAGTGTCCAAAGACGGAGAAGTCATCCATGAACACTTCGACGTTATTTCCAATCATGTCAGAGAATATAGCCATCATACATCTCTGAAAGGTGGCCGATGCGCCACATAACCCAAACGAAACTCTGCGAAAAGCAAATGTGCCAAATGGACAAGTGAAGGTAGTCTTTTCCTGATCCTCTGGTGCAATACAAATCTGATTATACCCGGAATAACCATCCAGAAGACAAAAATACTCATATACCGCCAATCTGTCAAGCATCTGATCAATAAATGGAAGAGGGAAGTGATCCATCCTTGTGGCTTTGTTCAATTTTCTATAATCCATGCATACTCTCCATCCTGTAACTGTTCGAGTAGGGATGAGCTCATTCTTTTCATTTGCGACCACAGTGATACCTCCCTTCTTAGGTACACATTGTACGGGGCTCACCCATGAGCTGTCAGAAATAGGATAAATGATGCCTGCATCTAGCCATTTCAGAATTTCTTTCTTCACCACCTCCTTCATGATGGGATTCAGTCTTCGCTGCTGTTCCACAGTTGGCTTACTACCTTCCTCTAGCAGAATTTTATGCATACAATATGAAGGACTTATCCCCATGATGTCTGCTATGGTCCATCCAATAGCCGATTTGAATTCTCTCAAAATCCTTAAGAGTTTGTCTTCCTCACTACCTGAAAAGTCAGATGAAATAATAACAGGTAACGTAGATGAATCACCTAAAAAAGCATACCTCAAGTGTTCAGGTAATGGTTTGAGCTCCAAGGTAGGTGCTTCCTCTATTGATGGTTTGAGCTTCCCTTCAGCATTCTTGAGGTCAGAAGTACCAAGAGATTCAAATGGTATGTCCAGCTTTCGCTTCCAGGGAGAAGCGTTCAGATATTGTAATTGCTCGTTGCTATCTTCATCATCGCTGTCAAAATCCCCCACTAAGGCCTTTTCCAATGCATCAGACATTAGCATGTGATCGAGTTCCGAAGTAACCGCAGAATCAATCACATCCACTTTTAAACACTCCTCATCTTCTGTAGGGAATTTCATTGCCTTGAATACGTTGAAGGTCACATCCTGATCTTGGACCCGCATAGTAAGTTCACCTTTTTGCACATCTATCAAGGTACGGCCAGTAGCCAAGAAAGGCCTTCCCAAGATTATGGGAATCTTCTTATCTTTCTCAAAATCCAGAATAACAAAATCTGCTGGAAAGAAGAGCTTATCCACCTTGACGAGCACATCCTCAACTATGCCCCTTGGGTAAGTAATGGAACGGTCAGCCAATTGTAGCGACATGTATGTGGGTTTTGGATCAGGCAGATCCAGCTTTTTAAAGATCGACAACGACATCAGATTAATGCTTGCTCCCAAGTCACAAAGGCACTTGTCAAATATCAGATTGCCAATTGTGCAAGGAATGGTGAAGCTCCCTGGATCTTTGAGTTTTGGTGGTAACTTTTGTTGCAGAACAGCGCTGCATTCTTCCGTGAGAGCAACGGTTTCAAGGTCATCCAGTTTCACCTTTCTTGAAAGAATAGTCTTCATAAACTTCGCATAACTAGGCATTTGTTCCAGAGCCTCAGCGAAAGGTATATTGATGTGAAGTTTCTTGAACACCTCCAGAAACTTCCCGAACTGTCTATCCAGCTTTTGTTGCTGCAATCTCTTAGGAAAAGGTGGTGGAGGATAGAGCTGTTTCTCCCCTGTATTAGCCTCAGGCAGGGTGTGTTCAACAGTAGTCTTCCTTGGTTCCGCCGCTTTCTCTTTTTGCTTAGATTCTTCACCTCTAATTTCAGCTTCTACTTCTTTTATCTTTTCAGCATCAGCTACTTTTCCAGACCTTAAGGTAATAGCCTTGACTTGCTCTTTAGCTTCCTTCCTGCCTGGTACTTCCGTGTCACTGGGAAGAGTGCCAGGTTGA
The DNA here is from genome assembly GCF_009905375.1 of Apium graveolens. Classification (NCBI taxonomy): domain Eukaryota; kingdom Viridiplantae; phylum Streptophyta; class Magnoliopsida; order Apiales; family Apiaceae; genus Apium; species Apium graveolens. The sequence continues at coordinate 11,083,021 of NC_133651.1, forward strand.
CGATTGAGCACTGCATTGGCTAATTGACCGATTTGATTTTCCAAGGTCTTGATAGAAACCGCCTGACTCTTGCACAACAGCTTAAGTTCCTCAAAATCAGCACTAGTAGGTGCAGCTGCACTTCCCTGTTGAGGATATGATTTCCTTATAGCATACTGCTGTGGTTGCTGGAATCCAGGTGGGTTAAACTGTTTACTCACTCCTTGCTGATATGGTGGCTGAATAGCATTCTGATTATTCCCCCAGCTGAAATTTGGATGATTTCTGTTGTTAGGATGATAGGTCGCTGGCACAGGCTGCTGTTGTCGCTGATAATTATTCACATACTGAACAGATTCGTTGACAAGAGAACACTGATCCGTAGCATGAGAACCTGCACAAAGCTCACAAACCATAGCTATTTGATTAACTCCATACGTAGCCAGAGAATCAACCTTCATTGATAGCGCTTGGAGCTGGGCTGCAATAGCGGTGGTTGCATCAACTTCCAGAATACCTGCTACCTTGCCTGACGTCATCCTCTGAGTTGGGTTTTGATGCTCATTTGCAGCCATCGTCTCGATAAGATTATACGCCTCAGTATAGCTTTTAGCCCATAAGGCTCCTCCAGCTGCTGCATCGAGCATGGGCCGAGATTGGGCCCCCAAACCATTATAGAAACCAGTGATCACCATCCAATCCGGCATTCCATGATGTGGACATTTTCTCAACATTTCCTTGTAGCGTTCCCAAGCCTCGCACATAGATTCTGTAGGTTGCTGCGCAAACTGAGTAAGAGCACTCCTCATAGCAGCAGTCTTCGCCATTGGATAAAACTTCACCTGAAACTTTTGCGCAAGATCTTGCCACATAGTGATGGACCCAGCTGGTTCAGAATGTAACCAGTCTTTAGCCTTGTCCCTAAGTGAGAATGGGAAAAGCCTCAACTTGATAGCCTCATCAGTCACGCCATTATACTTAAAAGTGCTGCAGATCTCGACAAAATTCCTTATGTGCATGTTGGGGTCTTCAGTTGCCGCTCCTCCAAAAGAAACAGAATTCTGCACCATCTGAATAGTGCCCGGCTTGATTTCAAAGGTGTTAGCTTGAATAGCCGGATGAAGGATGCTTGACTGAATGTCATCAATTTTTGGCCGAGAAAAATCCATAAGAGCTGGATCAGCTTGAACAATACGATCTCCCATGTTTACTGGTTCTTTCTGCTCAGTTCCTGAATCTGAATCCTCAAAATCTAACTTCTCCGGAATATCAAGAACTTCGTCTGTCTCCTCAGCTGTATCTAAAGTCCTCTTGCGAGCACGAGAACGAGTTTGCATAAACGCTTGCTAAAGTACCTGAAACACAACCGAAAAGAGTAAGTAACTACTACGTCCTAATCACTGAGTCCTAATGACCAATGATGGTAAGTACATAAACTAAACAAATACGCCGAGTCCCCGGCAGCGGCGCCAAAAACTTGTTAGGGCGAAAACACGCGCTAATATTCACGCAAGTATACGCGTTCGCAAGTAATACATAATACTTTCTAGTTCGTTCCCTCAGAGACTCAGACTAAATTATTGTCTAATTAAACTCACTCACCAATGTATGATTACTTCTCAATGTTAAGATAATAACACTTAAAATTGTTGATTAAATATTAACTATAATTAACTACTTAATTAACCACTTAACTAACACTTCAATTTATCAATAATAAAACACTCATGAGATCACAACTTCATTATTACTTCCTTCTATAGCCATTGTTATTACCTTTAGCATGTGACAGTGATGATATTAATCGAATAACACAAAACTGATAAAAGCCAACTTTCATTGTACTAATACCATTTTACCAAGCATCCACAATTAAGATAGAAGTCGAATAGTCATCAATTATGTTGAGTTCCTATATGTCTACAGAAATTAACAACACAACGATTTAAGCACAAGTTATTCCTTTTGATTACATAGAGCAAATAAAACTGTTAGAGTTACCCACTAATCATGCACAACGTACATGAACCTATGCTAGCATGGCAAGTTCTAAATCTCAAGATCCACCGTCGCTTCACAAGAGATTAACACCCTATCTTATATGTTCGCGACGCACATAAGACGAATACGCACAGCCAATACTAGATATCATGCAATCATCACACACTAAAGTATTAAACAATTAACTAAAGAATTCCATAATAAATCTGTTGCAACCCCATGATCACGATTAGCCCATAATAGAACTTATCGCCATCATGGGTTCATATGAAATCATGATAAACAAACACAAGAAAATAATAACTAAACTAATTATATTAAAACAGAGTACGTCACAAGAGTAAATAAGTCAAAGCAAGAAAACTAGCATCCAACGTTACAACGAAACAAGAATCACAAGAAAATATGCTTCCTCTTCGTTGCGGTGTGCTAAATCGGTCTTCTTCCTTATCTCCTTCGCTTCTTGCGTAAAACACAATCTAAAACATAATCACCTTAATACTCTCTGTGAAAACGTCTCAAATCTACCTATATAATAGTCCCATAAAACTCAGATTACATAGAAGTTGGAAGCCAAACAGAAGTAGAAGTCTAAAATAATTTATTTTTTCCCCGACCCTGCGCGGCCGCTCAGCATAGCTGCGCGGGCGTGCAGGTTGCTGCGCGGCCGCTCAGCATTGCTGCGCGGGCGCGCAGGCCTCTACTGGAAAAAATCCAGGTTTGCTCCGTTTCTTCGCCGTAATCTGCCCATTCCTTTCCTCTCGCAATGGTGAACACATGCCAAGGCTTATTCTTGATGATTCCTCCCCCGAAATGCAACTAATACCCTGAAATGCATAAACACTAGAAAAACGCATCAAATACACAAAATACTTGATTTCAAGACACCAATTTAAGCCATTTTAAGACGTTCTAAGTGGTATAAAATGCCACTTATCAGTGTCTCATGTTGAAAATGTAAAACTAGATGTTTGAATAATGTTATTCAAGATGTGAATAATTGATTTTGCTGAAATGTAGTTATGTGCACTTTATTTATGCTAAATAAGAAACAGACACACTTAAATTAACACGCAAAAGGTCTAATATCATTTCATAAACACCATTCACAATTTCAGTCATATTACATGTTGGCCACAATATGAGCGAGAATGGTGATGAACATCTCATGCATGTATTTTTTAATTGTCAATTTGCAACGCAATGTTGGAATTATGTTGGGTTATTTTATGACATGAGTCTAGTGGAGCATGCTTTTGAATGGCTTTTGAACAAACTGAATGGTGCGACGGATGAGGAGCTAGGTAATGTGTACGGTGTTATGGGGTATTTGGACGTGGAGAAACAGGAGGGTTTGGGAAGGGAAAGGGGTACTTGCATCATTAGCCATGGATAGTTGTTTGAAGTCGGTTGAGGAATAGAAAAAAGAGAGATTCAAACAGAATGGTGGAGATAACGTTGAACGTCAAAATCAAGTCTGCATATGGTAAACCCCGCCTGAAGGTGTGCTTAAAATTAACATGGATGCATCATTCCGACAGAAATCTATATCTTTTTCGGTAGGAATGGTTATGAGAAATCATCTAGGGACCTTCCTTATAGGTAAAAACTTAGCGCTGTTATCTCCACGTTCAGTATTTGAAGCAGAAGCCTTGAGTGTTTTGGAGGCTCTGTCATGGATTAAGTAGCAACAACTTCAACATTACACAATCATGTTGGAATTAGATTCGCTTATGTTAATTCGGGGTGTCAACCGTGAGGTAGGAAATTTACACGAGGTGGGGGAAATTCTTTTACAATGCAGGACTCTTCTTAGGTGAATTCTTAGCAACTTTCATTCCTCGTTAGGAATAAAGCTAACAGGGTAGCACATGAATTTGCTAGATTATCCTTTTTAGTTAATTGTCAAAATGTATTTACGTCTCTCCCCACTCAATTGCTAGATTACCGTTCTTTCGGACACTTCGTTTTAATGGAATTTGCATTTTCATAAAAAAACGGGCGAATGAAAATTTAGTCGTCGATACCTATTTTTTGGTACATGTTGATTTTATTGAATCACCCTTACTTTACTTGATATTATTCCTTATAATTGAATTAAAAAGAAATTAAAAATATTGTTAATTTCAAAATTATTTAGAAAAAAAATGGTAATGGGATTTCAATATATCAGTTACAATTTTTACAAGAAAAATGGAAAATTATCAACATATAATAAAATATAGTTACATCGCCTAAAATAGAATATATAAAAATTGAATATTTTAAATTTTAAAAAAATATATGATATTTTTTGGAAAAAAACAATATTAATTAAAATAACAGAATATTAAAAATTAAAAATACATATATATATATATGTAGATATTATTTTACAATTCTTACAAAAAAAATTGTAAAAGTTATTTTAAATATAAAAAATCGTAATTAATATGGATTAAGATTCTCGTGCATGGCACGGGTACAAAACTATTTATTCATAAATTTGGTTGGTATGTGGTTAATTAACGGGATGTGTTAAACTCGGAATTATATTATATGAAGGATATGATATATAAAAAATAATTTTAATTAAATTTTAATAATTATTAGATATATAATTTGATATATATATATATGGTCGCGCTCCGGTGATAAATTTTTAAAATGAGAACTATGAGAATTGGTTATTTCTGTTTAGTGATTTTTTGAAAAGTTGAAATTTCGAATTCGGTAAATCGGTGATTCTTTGCTAACAAAAAATTTTAAATTCTATAAAATCAACGATTTTAGCTATGAAAGTCATCGATTCTCACATTTATCATTTTAAAAGATTCTCGTTTGACTAAAAGCCTATATATATTATTTATATATAAATATTTATAAATAACTAATATAATAACTTAATTAAAATAATATAATTAAGATAATAAAATAAATCCATTTTTTGACCGATTAATGAGTATTTTAATATTTTTACATATTTGTTCCTCGTACCGAATTTTCATTATACACGTATTTTAATTATATTACACCATAAATGGAAAAAATGTAGGATTTAAACAAAAAAAAATTATACAACTCCCCTATATCTCTGCTACACTGTCTAATTTTCATCTCAACTTCCAACTCAGACAACTCTCCGATCATGAAGCGCAAGAAGTGGTCGGAGATCGAAGAACTCACCCTTCTCTCCAAATACTCCGACCTACTCTCCGCCGGAACCCTAGCTAAACTCCGTACCCGCGAGAAGAAATTCAAGCCAATCGCCGATCATGTCAACTCCGTTCATCATCTCATTGACCCAATTAAATTCCCCTTCAAATGGTCTTGGCGAGATGTGTCAATTAAAGTTCAGAACATGCGTCACCAGTATTTGGGTGTGAAGCAGAAGATTAGGGATGTTAATGGCGAGTTTAATTGGAAAGATGGTGAGAATCATTGGGAGAATTTTATGAAGTATAAGGAAGTGTTTGGTGATGTTGAATTAGAGATTAAAGGTGATAGCTTTAAGGGTGTTGATTTGTTTGGTGATTCGAGAAATGGGGATGATGGGGATGATGATGATTTAGGGTTTGATGATGAGGAGGGGGGAAGAGAGGATTTTGGTGAGATGGGGTTGGAGAGATTTGGGAGAGATAAAAAGGGTTTTGTGGGAAAGAGGTTAGGGTTATTGGGTGCACAAGTTTTGGAGTTGAGAGATGTTGTGACTAGGAGAGAGGAGAGAAGGAGGGATAGAGAGTGGAGTAGAGAGGATGGTGAGTTGGAGAGAGAGGAGAGGAGGAGAGAGAGGGAGATAGTTAAGGAGATGCGAAGAAATGAGAGAGATGAGGAGGTTGAGGGGAGAGAGGTGGAGTTGGAAGAGAGGGAGATTGCGTGTAGGAGGAGGGAGAGGGACTGGAGGATGAGGATGGAGAGGGAGTTTGATGAGGAGAGGGTGAGGAGGATTAAGGTTGAGGAGAAGTGGGAGGAAGAGGAGATGGAGTGGAGGGAGAGGATGGTTAAAATGCAGATTGAACATGAGAAGCAGATGATGCAAATGCATGCTGATGCTTGTCAGAACCAAATGCAGGTTTTGCAAGTTATGGCGAGGTTTATGTGTCAATTTTTTGGGTCGGGAAATGATGGTTTAGGTGGCGGGTTGGGGACTTTGCCTCATCAGATTATGCAAAATTTGCAGCATCCAGGGGGGTTAGGTGATGGTGGGAAGCCAGATGCTAATTCACCTTCTGAATTTCTGTAGACTGTATTGGAATTCTCGATATTCTATGTGTACATTTATTTGTTGAATGCTTGAAGCAATGAAGTTGGAAAGATATGTTACATTTTTAATTATTTGGTCACTTGTTTCAATTACAATTATATACTTTTGCAGTGACAATGGGGAAAATCATGTTCTATTATTTGCTGATATGAATGGTTAATTATAAACTTACAATTATTTTACTTTTTTTTATTGACATTGTTCATCTGTTCTCACTTCTCAGTATTACTCAATAATAACTTGATAATTGTAAAATTTTAATTAAGATAAATAATAGTTATACATATATGATTGCAAGTTCAGTGGGGGCATTTACCTCAACCACCACCTAGGTAACTATTCCTCCGCGGATAACATATCCTGCAAGTTGTATTGTATGTCAATCATAGACCGGAGATGCATGGTTATGAATGATTTTCTGCTTGCGGTCCTGATTTTGAGCATTATATCGACTACTTCAGTCTCTAAACTAGTGTCACAAAAAAATGTTGTATTTACTACTAAGGTACCTAATAGCTCAAGCAGTGGATTGTGAATTTTGTGTTTATAGTTTTTACAGAGGTGTGCTCAGAAAATCATTGATATTGATGTGCAAAATTCTGAAGAAATAGAGTCGCAGGTAGAGGAAGGAGTTGGAGCTGCCACTTTGGCACATGAACCAATAATTTAGTGGAACCCTGGAGTTGTACTAGCATCAGATAAACTGCCGAATCAAATACAAGTAAGTTTCTCTATCTGATGTCATCTTATTCATCACCAGATCTTGTGTATGTGTTGGACTAAGCTTCAATTTATATGTTTGTATATGTGACAATCCATGTTTATAAGGTTTGATCTGAGTCCAGTCGTTTGGTACAAATTTGAGAGGCCAAATCTTCCTGTCGATAATATTTTTTTGGTACTGAACTTATTTAGGAGCACATTAAATCTTTAGTATAGTGGGAGGAGGTGGATTCCAATAGGGGGAAGGACTACTGACATTAGATGTCAATCAATCAGTAATAGGTGCTTTTTAAATCTTCCTGTATGTTTATTTGATATTTTGACCCAAAATAATGTGCATTATGTTCTACAAATGAATAGTACAAACAGCTTCTTATTACTTGTGATCTGATATAGAGGTAGATATTTTTTTAAGCAACTCAAGTTTTAAAACTTCACCTTGAAGTAATTAAGTTCAAAATGATTTGCAAGGCTTCGCAACAACTTGTTTCCAGAGAACTATGTCCATAGATGATTATTTCTATGTTATCCTTTTAATTAATTATTTCAATGTTTCACTGGTTGAAGACACTTCCCTTAAAACTGTAAAATTAATAAAAACTATGTGTCACTTATGTCAAGATTATAGGCGAAATTCCCGAACGGGTGTCCAATTTCAGATTCATTTCCACAATCTTATTTTTTTAATAAAAAAACTAAGAATCTGACACTTGATCAGTACCGGTGAGTCCGGGTAACATAGGTGGTTGTGGAATAGTCACACTTGATGTTCCCTTCAGTTGATTGAGATTATCAACACCTTGAGAAGGTTCTCCTTGTCACATAACATTAGAATTCCTCACGGATACTGTGAGGTTTATACCAAAAATCTAGGAAATATCAAAAGCAGTCAGCTTTCAGGTGCTAGTAGATTTCAATCTTGACTATGTTGCTTTCTTCCCATCTATTTTAAATATCTAATACATATGTACAGTGAGATCATCCAAATTTATAGAGGATACTATATTTTGCTGTAGAAGGAGAATTAGTGAACCTATGTTACCATATAATGGATCTCTTGTAAAATCAACAAACATTGATAATGTATAAACAAAGAAGTCATAAAGCAAGACACAACCCAATGCAAAGTTCACTAACACACATTAAAAAGTTACAAGTCATAACCTAATTAATCTTGATTACTCAGTTCTCCCCTCAAGAATTAGCATGAAGGGCTTTCCAGAATCATTAATGAACCTAAGCAATAAGGTAGCTACTTAATATTGGAGTTATATTTTCCATGAGATATGGAATCAAGTATAGGGTTACCATGAGAATCATATTTAATCTCAGCGGAAAATTCCAATGGCCGACACTTTTCCCCCATAATGATTGTCCTCTTCCACACAGCTGCTTCGTCTGCATCATCATCAGCAGCATATTCCCTTCCTTTGCGTCTTTCTTCTTCTTCTTCATGATCTTGCAATTTTTTCCGAGATGCCATTTTCAGCATTAGTAGAGCTTTGCTGCTTATTTTACTCTGCAATTTCGACAACCCTTTTTTCTCGTCACCACCTAACCTCACAGTTTTCAGCTCTCCCTTCCCCTGTTGTGAACCCTTGAAGTTGTGTGTAGCGCAGAGAAATGTCACCACCGAAAAGATTGACAGTAAAACGATAAAGAAGGTGATTGTGGGTGTTGGCAGGAATTGGACCTTAATGTGCATGGAAAAGTATTCAGCAGGTAATGACTTGATCAACATGGCATATAATTGATTGCAATAGCTTTTGTTAGGAAGAGATGATATGGAGAATGTCTGTTGTTGCAGGAGTAGCAGACTAATATAGCTGAGCATGCATAAATAAAATTAAAAAGATGAGTAGCCAAGACTACCAATACAATATTACACTTTTTCTAGTGATGAAATTACTTGGGCTTCCTTAGGATTTAGGGCCATTAATTGTTGAAAATGGTGAAACAGTACCAAAATAGAAATGTCCAACTAAGACAACAGATTACACTTATAAATTTGACAGAGATGGCGAGTGGATATACTGTGGTTGGGGGAGTTGATTTTCTAGTTAGATGCAAAAGTTTTTTGTATAGAATATAAACAGCTACTTTAACTAGTCTGGGTGTAAAAATTCAGTAGGGTAGGATATGAATATGATAGAGCCTTGTTCGTCCCACTGGGGCTTTCCCTTAATCAATGGGAATAGTCTTGAAAACTACTGATGATCAAACTACTCTTTAAGTATGTATGGTTAACCCACCAGGCCACCGCTATCACTTCACCACCCAAACTTGTCTCCTGCACCAATCTATGTATAATAAAAGTCTCACTTTTCTCTTCTTTTTTGTTGTCTGGAACAAAAATGTCCAATTGCTTGATAAATCATAAATGCAAAACATTATTACACATGCAAATATTATTAAAAAAACTCAGATTATAACATTTATCCACATATCGGTGAACATTGTGTTGTGAGCTAAATTAGTCTATAAGATTTAAACATAAACAGTAGTTATCTTTTGGGTTGGGTTACTACTTACGACATTTGGCTATATGATTATGATACATGATATGTGAGATTATACAAATGGATAGTGGATGCTTGCTTTGGGCATCAAGTAAAAAGTGGAAAGTCAGAGATTGCTTCTAAGCCAAGGTCAGGCCAGTCCCCTCCCTCCCTTAATGTATAATATACAGAGTGTCTTCCAACTAATCTTTCATTTGTGCTATATTGTTGGACATGATCAGTAAGAAAGGCTCCAGGTTGCTTGTTTCATATTTGGGCCTTGCTGGGTATTGCTGTATATACTTTAAAACAAGTCCATTCTCTTTGATGGGCTGGTCATGTATATTATTGTAAAGGTTTGACATAAAATTTTCTTTTTGGTATGCAGCCAGCCAACAAATTTATATGTGTCATGGTCTCATGGATGATTCCAAAGCATGTGCTTGCTTTAAGGAATAGAATTACAACCGTTTAATAAAGTGGATGACGAGCATAAAGGTAATTTGTTTGAGATCTTCTGCTTTAGGTTTGGGGCATATGATTCTCAGTGGTAATGAATTGTTCAGCTGATACAGGGATGCACTTCATGTAATTTAGGCATTATAACGCGTTTGATCATCCCATGAAATAGTTTGGTGCAATTTTGAACTTAAGATTAAAAATCAAAGTAGAAATAAGTGGCGTGGTTAATACTCATTTCTATATTGATGCATGTGTATACTATAAATATTTTCTAGTATGTTACACAATTCTCCTATACAACACTGTCTCTGCTTTTAGGAAACTAGATATTGACCACCAACAATATTCTTATAAATCTGTCAAGGATTAGCTCGTATATATTCCCTTTGGGCAGCCATAAAGTTATGCCAAGTGCTTTTGATTTGATACCCTTTTTCTGTGTTTCCATGTTTTTTAGTTATATCTTAAGTCAGATACAACATTGTTGATACTTAACAGTTGTGTGCGACCAAAAATTATGCTATATATTCATCAGCTTGGTCATTTACGCGTGCACAACAATTTTTTAATAATTGTTTGCGGAGGATGTTAGTTATCTGATCTGCGGTCATCTTAGCTCTGCAGAATTTATTCTGTCAGAGTGTCAGGCAATCCTATAGCATACAATTTTATTTATGTGTAGCCGTGAATCCAGTTGCAGTCTGTACTAGTACATGAATTTGATCCATGCATGCATTGAATTCATAATAGAATTGAAATTAAAGGAGAAGCTAGGAAAGAGTTGGAAAATAAGGGTCCTCCATATTTACACCAGCCACATGCAATACGCATTCATGATCTTAGCTACTGTATATAACCAAAAACATTACCCTCATTATTGACATTACCAAGTCTCCTTCTCCATAAATAAGGAAACCTAATTTCACCTAACTTAGACTCCCAACAAATTTATAAAAGAACCATATAGAAAGGGGAAAGAATCATGCTTTTGATGCAACCACACTTACATTTACCAAACCGACACCTATAATACCCTTGTCATAGAATAATTGAAATCATCTCTTGCATGTTATACATTCTGCGAGAGAATAGAGAGATGTTTTCTTTATGATTAGACTTGTATGCGTTTGGTTCTAATAATTATCGAGGATGAGCCAGAATCTAACTCAATCCTTATCTAACCACGCTCTAGAAAGAGCGGCGTTAGTTGTTTAATTTATAAGACTTGTACGCTAATGATAATCGAATGATTTGTACTATTATATTCGGGAATATTTTGTGTACTAAATAAATTGAATGACTCTGTATAATAGTCAGGACAAGTTGTTTTCTTTGTGTGACGCACAAGACTCCAACTCACCTTATATATTTCCTTCATATATTCACACATTTAAAGCTGCTTCATGTTCTCTACTTCAGCTTCTCCATCAGTAAGAAGAAAATAACTCCACTAACATAGAAATAACATCTGCATGATATCAATGAGTATGCTAATATTCATTGTGTTCTTTCTTGTGATCATCACTAGCAGTGCAACTGATTCTCCTCTTGTGCAACTTGATCAACTAGCGGAAACGGAGCCAGTAATTCATGATGTTTCTATAAAGTGCGGGGAGTGTCCCTGCGTGAACCCCTGCAGTTATTCTCCTCCACCGCCACCACCATCACCTCCACCTCCACCTCCACCAACGCAATATTGTCCGCCAAATGCACCACCACCACCGAGGTTCATCTACTTCACTGGTCCACCTCCGCCAAGATTTGTCTACTTCGCTGGTCCACCAGGGGGAGACTTGTACCCCGTCGAAAATCATCCTTTTAATATGGTGGTTTACGGTGGCAGTGGACGACATTTTGTTGATAAGGGACTGCTTTTGCTTCTGATTTGCACTGGAGCAATGAAATTGCTGTTTTGGTAATATTTGTTAAGTTCAAGGTGAACTTGCATCTCAAAAGGCTATATATGCTATCATGCTCTGGTGTTTATTATCTCTGATATATCTAATGTACATCAACTATTTGTTAATTTAGGTGTATTCACAAAATTCATAAACAGGTCATCATGCCGCCCGGTTAAAATTTAGTCTAGTACATATTCTTATTCAAAAGTGGTGTTCATATGTGAAGTTTTTTGCATAAAAAACGTCTGTGATGTATTTTTTTTCTCGAACATTTCACCAAAATATGGCGATTTTGTGTTTCTCGTCCACAAGACTCCATATCAGAGTCTAGAGAAGGTTCTGCACTTCTGCAGCCTTATCCCTCTGAAGAAACAATATGGGTGCTCTTTCTTTATTCGATCTCTGTCACCGCAGATGACAAGTACGTGAAGTAGATACTTCATTATCGTTCCCAAACAAGATTTGCCGTAGACACTTGACTATTGTATCAGATAGTCTAATTTGTTGAATTGTGTTCCTGTAACAGATGTAAATGTAGAATAAAGGTAGACAAACGAATAATATCTAAGCTGAAACAGTCATTATGCTGAAAACTAAACTGCATCAGAAAACAGACATGTATTATAAAAATAACAAGAATTCCAATTACATATTTGTCGGACAAAGCTGAAACTGGAGTTGGTGAAACAAGCAAGCAAGCCTACTTGATTGGGGGTCGTTCATTTCAATCTCAAACAAATGCATGTTTAAGCAAGTGATCTGTTAATCTGAGGAAGTTATCCACAAAATCCCCAATTCCGCGTCCAATCAGTGGTTTCATAAATAACAGAGTACCCATTACTTCAAGATGACAGAAATGCCGCTTGGGGCATAAAATTTTATCTTTCACCCTACAATCCGAAGAACTCTAAAGAAACACATCATAGATTCTGAATTGTAAGCTGGGCCAAGAAATCCAGGATACCGAGTAATAAATTTGCAACCCCTAGGATACAAAAGTTTATCTACTTCATACAAGAATTACAGTCTATGTAATGTGCAACCAATATGGAAGATGTTCAAATGAAGATTTATCACCCACGTGAGATAAAATGATAATAAACATCAAGTCCAGGAAGATCAATCATTAAAACACATTACGAGGCGAGAAAATGACAGAAAAAATCCTTCTAATTGTTTGCAGATGCATTACAATTATAACAAAAGTATATGTTCCAAACACAGACTACAGAAACTAACATTAACCACATCTTTGTATATCCAGCTTATTACAATACTTACCAGTCACTTGATACCATCACATAGGCCTGGACTGGCTTTCCTCACTGTATCTCTTGTTTATTCTTTTGTACAGTAGTTCACTAAAACCCCATACCCAGGAAAGTTTTAAAAAAACAAAGAAAATCTGATTCGTGCACACGATCATTTTGAAGAAACTTCAGAAGCACAGCTAGATATAGGCAGATCGGCAGGAGTGCATACCATAGCCCGTTGTTGTAAATGTCTCAAGCTCTGCTCCATACTGATCTGGACCATCTCAGTCAACATCTGCTTTGCTTTCCCAGATTGTTCATCCACGTCAATTTGAGATATAAGATTGCACACTAAATTCTCAAGCGTCTCAGGTTGAATATCAGTTCTTGGATAAGGAGAATCTCTCAAGAGCCTCAAAAGCGTCTGTGCTTTAAACTGGGATCTTTGGGATCCTAGAACAGTCAGCTCAAGAAGACCAGGGATTACACCTTCTCTAAGGATTGGTTCTCTATATCTGCATCTGTCAATTTGACACATGGTCAAAAGTGTACCAAGCGCATGTTCTCGGCTCTGAAGAGATCCACTTTCAAGCACTTCTACAATTGCAAGTACTCCACCTTCTTCAGATGTTAATGCAGTTCTGGCCTCTTCAAATTCAACCAAAGACTCTAGTAACGCACTACATTTTTCAGCCAGTTTTGAAGACTTTTTACAGGTCTTGAGCAAGTTCACTATTGAAGGAACAGGTTCTGCATGAATAATTAATTTACAATAATCGGGGTGAGTTGACAGATTATAAAGGGCCATTAAAGCGTCAACCATCGCCTGTGGGCTCCCATCTCTTAGAATGTCCGCAAGGAAAGGTATAACCCCGGAAGCCACAATGGCTGGCTTATTGGCAGAAGCAGCAGAAAGAGTGAGCAGGGTTGCAGTTGCATGTTCCTGCATGTCACTTTCTGAGTGAAGAAAACCGATGATTGGTTCCAAGGCACCAGCATCAACAATACTTATTTTGTTCCTGCATCACATAAAAAACGTAGACAGTGTATTAGTAAATTTTATGATAAGAAGCAAGAGATATGGTTTTAAACGAGTAAGTAAACTCTTAAAAAGCAATTATCTTTTTGACAGAATCAACCAACCAAAACTACTCCATTTTTCAGTACCAAATGAAAATCCTATTGCGAAATTGCTGTCACCGAATTGATACCCAACCAGCAATAAACTAAAGCAGTAATTGTCACTCAACTAATGTTGTGTGAATAACAACATTAAAACAATATAGAAATACGATAATTCTGTTTGCTAGATCAGCTGATTATGCACAAATTAATGTAAATAAACTTTTATGCCTAGGTGGAAAGAAAGCAGAGTCAAGTTTAATTAGGAATCCATACAAAACATGTTCCATACTTCACATAGCCTACCTATAATAACAATTGTGATTTCTTTTTAGAAGTATCAAAATTTAGGATCTAGAGTGAAGCAGTAATCTGTTTATGACAAAACCAAATTTGACCAAGTTCAATCACTTCTTAAAGAACGTGCACTTTGTACATTTCGTTTTGCATATCAAATTCCTTATATGTATATATTTGAGATGAAATATCCCATTGTAAGTGACCATCATGTACCTGAGTATAGGCAGATATTATTTAAAGAGATATGACAGGAATTGGATTCCTTTCTTGGAAGGGTAATTCCTACTTGTCATGACTTCATTTTGAAGATAAAAGAAAAGGGAAAAGGAATACAAGTAGACAACAAGATAAAAGAAAGAGTAACATGTGAACAAAGGTGAAAACCCATCTTTAATCAACCCACACAGCATTTGAAGCGTGGATTTTAAAAAGTATCAGATAGAGTACAGATAAAACATCATAAACCTTTTTAAAAATGCCATCATTACCCGACCCTTCGATATACAAATCAGTTCACTACTAGTAATTATTAGATATCTTATATTCCATTATCTTCTTTTAATTATTACAGTCAAGTAGAGCTAAGGGGTCACTGTCCAGATAACAAAATCTACTCGGGAATATCGCAACACTCAATCCTATTGCTTATATTAGTTTAAGGCAAGACTTATCAATTCTAGAAACCTTATGATCTATTTAAATTCATATCCCATATTCAAAATGAAACAATACAATTTTAACTAACCAGAACTCATTACAAAGCAAAGATGACATAATATAACACAATCTTTCGATTCCCACAACGACTATCCAGCGAATATATATTATATAAATCGAAAGTATGAAAAGCAAGAAAGTGATAAATAAAGTAGCCACAACAACACACAGTAAAAATACCATACAATTTAATTAAAATGATTAACGAAAGCTTCAAGTATGATTAAGAGATAAAGTTTCAACCTTTATAAACTAATATCCAACAAATTACTAAACTCAACAGTAAATAATGATTAATTTAATAAAAAAATCATAAATTTAATTAATTGAACTAAAAATGCTTACTTTTCATCTTTGACGGCGAGATTGAGAAGTGCGAGAAGCGCTGACTGAGCGGACTCGGCCGAGTCAGAACGGAGCATATCAACGAGTTGCGGAATCGCCGACGAGAAGTGTCGGCGATTGCGCTGAGAAGTTTTGCTGAGGCGGCGAATTTGTTTAGCAGCTTCAATTTTGGAAGAAGGATCGTCGGAGTGGAGGAGACGGAGAGTTTCGTTGACGGCGAACGGAGTTCGAGGACTATCGTTATCGGAACTTGTGCCGGCGGCGAGGTTATATGAGTCGGAGGAGCTCTTTGGTGAATCCATCTCTGTCTCTCTCTCTCCGATCACTCTCTCTTTCTCTCTCGATCTCTCTCAAACGGATACTTGGTTGTGGGGAATGAAAAGAATGACAGGTAGGTGGTTGGGTGTTATGTGGATGGATTTTGTGGTTTATATTTTGAAATTTATGTAATTGTATGCATCATTTTTTTATATACACGTGTATATTGTTTAGGTGTCATTATTATCTTATGAGAACATTTTTTTTACTTTATTTGATGTTTGTGAAAATTTCGTTGCTTTTGAAAAATTATATGCGTGGTTAGTTGATGAATGAGATTTTTTGTGTTGTTAATTAGGACCCTTCTATTATTGTGATTTAAAAATACATATCCAGATTGAAATTGGAGCTAGCGTATTTTCTTGATTATTGTCTCCTTCAAAAAAATTAGTTAACACTCTAATTTGTGGGATATTCCGTCTATTAAAAATTTACTGTAATATATATTTTTTAGGAGATATTTTAGAGTTTGCCTCTAATTTGTGGGATGTTCCGTCGTTCTTAGGAGATATTTTAGAATTTGCTTCTAATTTGTGAGATGTTCCGTCTATTAGAAATTTACTGTAATACACCGTTCTTAGGAGATATTTTAGAATTTGCCTCTAATTTGTGGGATTTTCTGTCTATTAAAAATTTACTGTAATACACCGTTCTTATAAGATATTTTAGAGTTTGCAAAAGGAGAGGGAAAACGTAAGGCTGAAACTTGAGGGGGTGTCTCGTGGAGATAGCTTTAAGGAACAGTCTGCAATGAAAGTGTGTTATTTAATTATCCAAGTATTTTGTCCTTGTACTAATACTTTGTCGACTTAGGCAGCCGTCTTGCACATTCGTGGACCAATTACTGATTTCCACCGGTCTCTGGTGGTTAAATACAATTTTCCACCAATCTTGTCGTATACATTAATTACTTAACTATTTTATAAAGCCTGTTGGCCCCGTAGAAATTAGTATGAGTTTGTATGCAGATTAATTTATTACTTCTTCGCATACCGACTGCCACGAATCCAAGGCATTAACAACAATTTCGACCCAAAGCATAAACTTAACGTTTGCTTACCAATTGCGAAAAAACGAGAGGCAATACAAGGTTTCCGTTCCGACAGCTCCTGCGGGCTAGGGGTACCAATTATATCTATTCAAAAAACAACAAACGAAATGTGCTTGGCTTCGAAGCTAAATCACAGCCGATTTTCAAGACCTCTAATTTTATCAAATTTGCTTCTTCATATGTTCAGGCATGCCAAAACTAAAAGCTAGGAACTTTTAATCACCAAACCAGACTTTTATGTTACTGCCTCGAGAACTCTAGTTGCTGAGACGTACACTAGTGATACCATATCTTAACTGATAAATCTACCAGCAAGCTACACAAAGCTGAAGTCTAACAACGTTACATATTCAGCCACGTCCATAGTTACAAAACCAAAGACAAAGATTGACAATATAAAGGTTCCAGAGCTTTCAGGTTTTATTCAACAACTGAAATTCAAAATCAAGACAATACAGCATTGTCAGAACCTGCAATTATTCACAAACAACGAATTAGCCAATCTTCAGGCAGTATGCTCATATATCGAAAACTGACAAGTTGATTCACCTGGCGGAGATGCACAGCTACTGGGCGCGCACATTGGGTCACTTTGGTCTGTAGTGGTATTTTGACTTGATGGCACTGCATCAACCTGTGCACAGGCTGGGTCATTATTGTCTGTAGATGTTGTATCTTGACTTAATGGCACTGCAACAACCTGTACCCTGCTAATCCAAGATGAATTTAGTACTTGCCAAACCCCGAGAAGGAGTTACATAAAAAAGACAACATTGTAAGATATACTGGGAGCAACTGGCAAAGTATAAGGAATGTTGCTGGAGTTAATACACCAAATAATATCTTGAATCACTAAGAATTCTATCATTTATAATATTTGCAAGGAACACACTAGGACTAGAGGTGGCCACATGAGCGTGCCGTGCCGAATTTCCGGCGGGTCGGTTTGCTTAGTCAGACTCGTGAACGGCACATATTAGTAGACGGGGCGTGCCGGGTTCGGGCCGAATAACGAAGGTGGAACCCGTGTACAGCTCGCGGGTTATACGAATTACACGGGTCGGGAACAGGCGGCATATATTTGGCGAGCTGTGCATATATTTTCTACTTATTAAAATCATATTTCTATATATTCATTTAAGATTTAGATGCATCCATTTATAATTTTTATCTGTACAATTAAAAGCAGTGTACAATTAAAATAATTCATGTGTACAATTAAAATAATCTATTTTTATATACGTTGAGTGCATAAGTAGTGTGCACCGTGTGCAGAGTGTTTTTAAGTTAAATTTTTTCACAAAACTGCTAAACGAGTTGGGGGCTGAACGGGTTGGCGGTCCGTTGCGGGTTGACGATCCGAGCTAGTGCCGTGCCAATTTTACGGGCCGGACCGTGCCGGTTCTCGAATCAAGAAAGTTGAACTCGTACTTGCCCCGTTATTTTCTACGGTCTGTGCTGAGTTTGATTCGGCCCGATACGAGCCGAATTAATACGGGTAAAATTGCGAGTCGGGGCGAGCCAGGGCGATCCTAACCGCCCGTTTGGCCACCTCTAACTAGGACGTTGTTGGACTTGCTCTCACCTATTTTGGATTTCTGTTATACATTGCACTAAATATGCTACACAAATTAAAGACAACATACAGTAAATGATAAGATGTATTTATATGCTACACATAGATTATGTTTCTATTTTGTATTTTGCATATAACAATTTTATGGGGAAAAATATATATAATCATGGTTTATATTATCAAATATCAACAATAAAACAATATTTGAAACTCAAATTAAAATTATAATGTGTTGCTGAATTTATAAAAGCTATTGCACTTGCCAAAATTAGCATTGCAAATGAAACAACATGAAATTACAATATGTAGTTAAAAAATCTCTAGTGAATAGATGATCAAAACTCAAAATGCCTACACCAGGACCCTACTCCAATGATCATATTCCCAAAACATGTGATTACAGCACCAAGACGAGAATCTTTCTAAGTACCTAAATAAGAGTCTAAGGTTTTTCATTTCTATATCACAGTACCCTGTAAAATTTTCTAAATTCAGGATTGCATACTTAAAAGCAACTCTATATCACAGTACCCTGTAAAATATTCTAAATTCAAGATTGCATATTCAGAAACGAAGAAACATTTTCCAGCAACGACTGCATTCTCTTAAACTAACAGAAGTAAACTTCGAACCTCAGACTTTTTCATTCTTTCTCTTGTTCCCATTTGCAATGTTTATCCCAGGTCTTTATGACACTAAAACAAGAAAGTGTCTGCATGATTTATGATGGAGGACAAGAACGAGAGGGAAACTAATTAAGCTAGACTTGGGTATATTACACAGAGAATCCACAATCCAAGGATCTATAAAAACCACACAAGGGAGAAAAATGTATGGATCACAACCAGTAAATGGAGAAAATTCTCAAAAGCCAGTAACTGGGCACTACGATCCGATGAATGTGTGGAATTACAATACTTATAGTTATATAGTACTCTGTAGTAAATCAACCTAAAGGACCAAGTCAACAAATCCAGAAAACACTATGGTCTAACTTTTGGTAAAATAAATAAACATAATACTCCCCACTTCTCAGTTTTTGGCTTGTTTTACTTTTAAATTCCAAGGTCCACTTGACTAAATTTTGAATTTATAAAATTATCCTTCCAAGTCTAAATATATACATATGTTCATATTCAGAAACTTATCATTTATAATGCATTAGGAAATAGTTACCTATAAGTTTTTAATATCTATAACAAATATTAACAATCATATAGCAATATAATATAATTGGGTCAAACTAGACCAAAACAAACTGTACGAAAAGATCTTTCTTCTGAACCTTCTGAACGGTATGAAAAGACCTATCAGGAAGAGAAAACGGACTGAAGTCAGCCGAAAATATTCAGAGCCTCAGCACCCGGACAGAGCATTCTTCTGAACCTTTAGACAAGTGGACAACATTATGACATGGTAGATTTAATAGAAAGCCTAAATTTCTTGACTAATATAACAAGTCAAAAACACTGGATTTGGTACAGTACGTGACAAACTGAGCAACGTATCTAGTTATTAGACAAGTCATTCATCCTCAAGTCCTTTGGTTCCAGTTGAAAAGAGTCATACTACTAAGGTTACTTCTTGCAAAACCACTCCATATCCTTAGTACAGATCGTAATACTTTTCTTAAAATTTCTATAATGATTTCTTTAATGCCATGCCCCCCGCTACTAAAATATAGTAACTAGTTCTGGAGGGTTGACAATTATAAGACAGAGCAAGACATTATATATATATACATACAATGAAACTTTCTGACACTTTTAGAGTATTATAAGAGGAAATAATACTTACTGAGCATCAATTCCAACTCTATTTTCAGCTTTCTTATTCTTGCGTTTTCTTTTTTTCGAAGATGTTGAGCCAACAATCAATTGTTCCAAATTCGGCTTAGCACTAGCCTCAAAAAGAGAAACAGGTTCTGCTGAAACACTAGAAGAATTTCCAGTACAGGGCTCCTGCGTCTCTGTTTTAACTATGTTTTCATTCACGATTACAGGCCCAATCCCTTTACCCTTTGCAGGGCAAATCAGCTTCTTTTTTGACTTAATAATCTTTGAAATAACACCGCGTGCATCAGAATCTGAACATGTATGAAACAAAAAACAACCACTTCACATTGCTGAACCATTAAGCCTTACAAAAAAAAAGTAGCACATAATAGTTTGGGGTCTTCCTAGACAACAAAACTTACAACTTTAAATGAAGTTATGTACCTAAAATAGATAGGATAACAGCACGAGCTGCCAAATGCTGAGACTCTTTCTTGTTCCTGCCTTCTTCTCCAACATATTGTTTGCCATTAAACGTTAAAGATGAAGTAAATCCTGAACCATCTCCTTTTTCTGTTTTATAATCAGGACTCTCTGCATTTATCTTGTCCGCATACTCTTTAAGAATTGTTTTGCAGAAGATGAGCTCCTGGTAAAATAACACATTATGAAAAAAAATGTACAGAACATGTTCTATACTTCTACTTTAGAACTATATAAGTTTAAATTCTATCAAATGAAAAATTCCAAAGCAAATAAATTGATCAACTGCAGATCACTGATACATTAAAAAATACTGATTTCATCGGTCATTCCATTGAACATTACTTATAAAGTTTCAAAAGAAATGGAGAGTGGGGAAATGATATGGTTGGTGCATGCAACAAGATCCTATACCTTGATATGTTTCCCTATGGCTTCATAACTTTTTTTATCGTGTACATGCCAAGGCAACTCCAAGTGCCCAACATGTTGCACTCTGCATAGATAATTCGAGAAAAATGGGACTCACACATATGATTAGTATGAGAAAATTTTGGATTCTTATTTCCCTGTTAACAAATAGAACATAAAAAAAAGTGTAGCTTGCAAACATTTTTAATGATCCTTTCCTGTTTTTACTTGATACTGACAGTAGATTTCATTAGTTATAACTATACGGGTGTTACTATTACCCAGGAGGCTGGGCACTTTCAAATTAATTGGGATATGAGATATCATAACAGTCAAACTAGAATAGGAATTCCTTTTACCATAATGTCTAATTTTATCATATAAAACTCATAAATTCATCCTTAACCAAGGTCAACAGCTTCATTAATTCACTCATTATGCTGTTCAAAACTTCTCACTATGATTATTCAAGCTCTCCCAAGTCCCCAATGCTATAAAATGTGTGTTTGATCTCATCTGCTAAGAAAAGTGTATATTATAATATTTACTCAACATGATGTATAATTTTGATATTGATAATATAAATTGATTTTTCTTAATTATTACTGTTCATACTTATGCCACCCATCCTTTGATTCATCTTAATTAAATACCCTTCACTTCGATAAAGTGCCTCCTTTATGTTTAAGCACCTGCAGGCCTTTCGTGCATTAAGTTAATAACCTCCTTTATGTTGATTTCGAGCATTAAGTGTAAGAAAAACCCTTGTCAATATTATTAAGAAATTAAATTGGTAATGGGAGTCACATTTGTCAGGCATATAATAGAAAGACCATCAACATGACTGAACTATTTGATAACTTTCAAGTACACATTCTCAATGAGGGAAGTTCATTCAATTATATGAATCAAAAGGGATAAGAAGCTCAACAGAATCACAGAGCATTGCGCATCAAAACAGTTACATATCAATAACAATACAAACATATTAAAATGAAGTTAATTTCCATGCAATTACCTCCTGATCAATCGAACAATTATCTTCCTGTTGTTGCAGCACATTAAGCAACGCTATCCTGGCAGCATCCATCTCCGCAGCTTTTCTATTTGGAAAGACCTTAGACGATACATAGGATTCGCCATTCACCACCACCGTGCACCGAAACTGTGGGGAGTGTAATTCTCCGTCAAAAGATGTCTGATACACCGGTAAAGGGAGTCCTTCCTTTTGAGTGTATTGTTGCAAAAAATTCTTGTACTGGGGGACCGCTAAGTCAATAAAATTATATGAAAACAAACAATTATGTATACAAATTGACTAATACAAAACAAAATTCATCATAAATACACACATCTAATCAAATTAATTTATACTCAAACGATTAATTCCATTAACATTTATCACAGTTTTGTTAATAAAACAAACGAATTAAGTAATTATTATATAAATGTGACAATTACATATAACACAACAGAATTAAGTAATTTAAACTCGAAACGTAAATTACATTAACATTTAGTTTAGTTTCGAAAATTGTGACAAATATATGATATATATAATTACCAGGCTTATCTGGAGCTTCGAGCTGAGGCTGAGCCGGGGTGACCTGAGCCGGATTATCAACAAGCGCCGCAGGAGCCTGATTTTGAGGCTGAGCCGGGGTGACCTGAGCCGGATTATCAACAAGCGCCGCAGGAGCCTGATTTTGAGGCGGCGCCTGATTGTCGGCTTGAGCCGCCGGGGAAGCCTTCTGAGCGAGCTGCTTGTGAAGCTCGTGAAGAAGATGAGGCTGAGGCATCGAGGCTAGGTTTTGAATGAAACTAGACATGATTGAATTTGAGAGAATGAAATGGTGATTTTTTGTTTAGGGTTTTTTTTTTTTTTTTGAAACTTAGGGTTTTTAGAAAAAAAATTAGAAGATGAAATGAAATACGTATGAGATGAGGGGACAGTGTGTTTTGATGAGCTTGTATTGTACTCACGTGGCGCGTGTCAATCATTTGGACACTTGTATTGTATACGTTGGTGCTGATTATCAGGCTCGGGCACAGAGTTCGATGTGACTTGTGAGTTTGGCGACCCGAGTCCATCAAAGAAGAAAAAATAACAGCCCCGCTGCTTTGACTCGGAATATTTGGATCGATAATTACAAAAAATAATTATTATTTTGGAAGACCGAAAAGTATATTATTAAAATATATTCCCTCTGTCCCCCTAGAAAGTATACGTTGGGGGACGGGAGCCGGCACGCATTTTAACGCTCCTTTATAACATATTTGCATAAATTATTTTAATTATTTTTTTCTTCTGAATTAAAATTTGATATTTGAAGTTTAATAAAAAAAATAAAATTTTAAAAATAAATTAGGGAAGTATGTTTTTTATTCACCTTAAAATACGTGTCGAACATTGAAAAAAAACTGTATACAATCTGATGGGACAGAGGGAGTATTATATTACATATATTTAAATAATATAAATTTTAAATATTTTGTAGCTATATAATATGTGTGACTTGCAGTAAAAATGTGATCAATTTAATGTAGACTAATTAAAATATCAATTTAATGTAGACTAATCAAAATATGACATATAAAATGAGATGAAAGAAATAAAATTTGTTGGTTTAATAAATTTTTCAATAATTTGCTAAATTTATTATATGTTAGAAAAAAGATCAAATATCTGTATTTTTATGTCTTTATAAATTATATCGCCTAAATTATATATATGTAGTGGCAATATATAGATGACTTTTTAGATAGATGTCTGTAAATAATCATTATTTAAAAAATATAAATATATAATTTATTTTATTTTTCATCATATATAGTTAAAAAAATTTAAATATCAAATAAAAAAATGAAGTTGCAAATTTTTTTTATTTAAAAATTATTAAAATAAAATTCAGAAAAAAATCTTTTATATTATAATTTCTTGAAAATAAAATAATCACACAAATATGTGCTCTAATTTTATACAATAAATTTTGTATATACCTAAATTGACTGAGATACAAAATAATCTTAAGAACACTTTTTCAGTAGAACAATTTGATCAAATAGAGCATTTTTCTCTTAATGATACTTGTTAATATTCCCGGAAAGATTATCATGTGATTTTTAACGTATTTCAATGTCCTTGAAAATATTCTTGTAATAGTGTTTTTTTTAAAAAAAATATTTTGAATAAAAATATAAAATTTATATTAAAAATATAGTATTATATTTGTATGTACATTATTCGGTGCGAAAATGAAGGGGTCACTGACTCACTGACTTATGGTTGGTCACGTCAAAGTCAATGTGCCCTCATATCTGGGTTCCGTGTTTTCTACTTTTTGTTGCAGGATAGATCGGTTTGTGTCGATTGATGATACAGACTGACATTTTTGTTGATTACAATGGTCTCTTCCATTTTATATATTTTTAATTTTGATTTTTTTTAATATTTTTACACATGTTAAAAAGCCGTGATTTAATTTAAAAATGCCAAATTATAATTTTAGGTCGAGTATTTCAAATGCATAATATTATATTGTTGTTATTTAATTTTTTTTCTTAATAAAGTAATATATATAGTAAGTTTTTGCGAAAATGGATCAATTAAGTCTCAAATTTAAAATAATCGAATACCACTGTTTGACATTATTATTGTAGAAGAGAACAACAGTTTTTTTTGGTGAAACAGTCTTAAAAACGGCCTTAAGGCCCTCAAATATAATAAATATTCAACTTTTACCAACTTTAGTATATAATCTTTAATATATACTAACTTAAATCATGTGCATCGCACGAGTATCTGTTAATATTTAAATTTTTTATTTATTCCGTAATATTATAATTTTAAAATATTTATATAAATATATAATAATTATAAATTTATAATAAAAATAATATGATATCATGTGGTCGTAGTTTAATAGGATAAATATGTTATTTCTATTATTTTAACAATTTAGTAGTTTAACGGATATATAACGGTCTATTTTTTTAATAATAGGATAGGCTGTGATTGTAATTTAGTGGGAGAAGTAGACTACATGTATAGTAGTTTAATAATTTAGTAGTTTAGCCGATATATAATACTGTTTATTTAATTTTTTAATCATCAAAATTATGGGATAACTGTTGAACCAAATTATACCTTATTCCGATTATTATAGTATTGTATGTATGTATAGATTCAATACTAAAAAATAAAATGACTTCTCATTTAATAAAGTTATAATTAATGACGTTCAAACATTTAACTAGATCAAATTTTATTAAGACTTTAAAAAGTTGTGATTTATAATAACCGGTTTGGTGTTTTTTTCTAAAATATGAGTTTTTATTTAGGGGTCATTTGACAAATCTAAATAAAAAAATCTTAACCGTTAAAATTTCTGAATGATTAAAAAATCTGAATTTTCTGAATGAATAAGATTATTTGATACATAAAATTAATAACATTTCTGAACAATAATAATTTTATATTTTTTACTTGTGGGTAAATTTATTATATGTGAAAATATTTATATAGATCGTAATATATTTTAAGTTATTAATAATAATTTTTTAAATTTTATATACGCTAAACAATTAATTTCTATAATAATTCATATTTAAATATAAATGTAACCAATGATAACACATTGAATATATTCTTAACAAAATTTAAATTGCGAGTCAAATGTTCCTTTTTATTCAATATATATTAAAGTAAAAAACGGGAAATTGATTTCATTAAAAAACTAAAAACATGCGAATGAAGTACACAGGGAAGTAGTAATAGCATTCCTGCCAAACAAAAAATCATGACACTGATCTGGCGCAATTGTCTTAATGGTTGAATTGCTGCTTTTCAGCTCAACGATTGAGAAGTTTATGAATCATTAAGATATAAAAAGAAAGAATTCAAACAATTTTAATCGGTAAGAAATATTTATTAAAAAGTATTAAGAGAGATTAAGATGCAACCAAATGACCCCGTAGTCTTGCGTCACAGTTGGATACTTTATCCTAATTTTTTATTAAATTTATATATTAATTTTATCTTAAGGACCGTACTTGACATTTCTCAGACTTATGGGCGATAAAAAAGGAGCCTCTAACAATTATTAATATAAATATTTATATTTATTTAAAATATTGTTTAAAATATGCAACAATTGATTAAACATGATTGTGGGAGATAGTTTTTTCCAAAAAAAGAAAAAAATCAAAATTGTTAAAAATAGTATTTATATTAATATTCACAAATATATGTTTGCTACTGAATTACTTAATAATCTATAAATTTAAAATTTTAACAATCTCAACAACCTCACACCCAAAAGCAAGTGAAAATATAGGTAAAAAATATATTTAAACAGTAGAACCTCCCTATAGTAATACTATATATAATAATAGCCTCTCTATTGTAAAAAATATTACAGTCTTGACTTATACCAGTTATAACTAAAAATAAACTTTACATTATAATAATCTATACATTTTTTTAGAATTTATCATATATTAAGTTTCCTCTATATAAGAATAAATATGCTTAAAATTTATTATATATATATTAAATAAATATAATCTTGTTACATAAATACTTAAAATATTTTTCTAAAGTTGTTTGTGATTAGTACTGATCGTTTCGGGTCAACATATCTAAGTGTCCATATTAATTTATCACCACAGTCATCATTTTTGTTAAATTCAAAATAATTTCTTTTTTTGGGCATTTATTGTTTAATTTCTACACTATCATTCTCTCCGGGTTATCATCTTGCGCTTTTCTTGTAATGATTTCTTATTCAATTAAGGCATACACCGCTACTTACTCATGAGGATATTTGAGAAACTTATTTAATATACATGCAACTAGGGTAATGAAATTTTTAAATTAAATATTTTTCAAATAATTTTTATTAAAATTTATATGTTAACCTCTACTTATGAATAACTTTTTTATAATAATATTTTCTATCGGTCTCAGAGATATTATTGAATAGAGGTTTTACTGTACTACTAATATGGCTTGATATTTGATCTATTTAAGTAATTTAGATATCGAAATGAAAATATATTCTTTTATATATATTA
Organism: Apium graveolens; assembly: GCF_009905375.1. Classification (NCBI taxonomy): domain Eukaryota; kingdom Viridiplantae; phylum Streptophyta; class Magnoliopsida; order Apiales; family Apiaceae; genus Apium; species Apium graveolens. Next base: position 11,110,254 of record NC_133651.1, read on the forward strand.
GAGCAACTAAGGGATTTGTGAGATATTTTATTCATGTTGAAATTATTATTTTACTCCCACATTGTTATGTATTAATAATATTGTATTTAATGCGCATGTATTAATTGTATCAAATATCATACCACCGAGTTACTCCCTCATATGTGTTGTTAATCATACATATATAAGGCGTACTTGTGTGTTTTAAAGAAGTAAAATTTGATATTATATATATTGAGACTAACTAATAACTTTTGCTCTAATTTCAAATTAAAATAGTCTACATATCGAATATTGTAAGCTTAATCATCTTTTTATTTTTACATTTACACTTTGTAATAACAGTTATACAATATAAATTAGTAATGTATGGTATATAGTCAACTTACATATTTTTAAATCATTCAATTCAGTGATATGATATTAGTAGTAAATATTTTCTATATATAGATTATTGTAATATATTGACCAAATATTTATTATTATTTAATAAATTTATACGTTAAAATCATAAATTTATATGAAAAAAATTATTAAGTGAATACATATATACAATAAAAAATAATTACCAAAATTATATTGTTAAATAATAAAGATAATTTAATTTTCATAGAGTAAAATGTTATATCTTAGTCATTTGGTCAAATTATAAAAGAGTGAAAGAAGTCAACAATTATAAGTTAGAATTATTATGTATACCGACAAGTATAACATTTTTTAGTTTTTATTTGGATAATATATTTAAACTTATTTTGAATTCAGCATCGAAATGTCAATTAGTTTATAAAAAATACTCAAAATTTGATCATTTTTCACAATGGTATTAGATACATATCGAGCTAAAATATTTTTTTTAACTCTTGAATTTAGTAAATTTATTTATTGGTTCGAAATTGTGTGTTTCTAACATTCTACGTTCACATGAATTAGAGTGTTAGAGGCCTTTATAATTTCAAGTTAATAAATAATGTAGATCAAAGTTGTTAGATTGATTTGTGGGGAGTTGTTAGTGATTTGCCTTATAATTAAAAAATACTCGAGACTTGGTCCAATTTATTGCACGGTCGTGTAAAAGTATGGGCGTGGAACTCAACCAACTTGTTCAATATTCCATTTCGTTAGACAAATATGCATTATTATCAAATTTTAAATTATGGGCATATGTGAATGTGATATTTTTAATAATGATAAATTACAAAATAGTAGAGTTCTTAAATTTTAATTTATTTAATTTAAAATTAGAAGAAGAAAATTAAATTTTTATAATTATAGTAAAATGCTAAATGTTGTCCAGTAAAGATAGAATTGTTTAAGGGGGTTGGATACAATTGTATAAATATTTCGAACAAGTATAAAAATATAACAGTTCTTTATATTTCTGATAAAAACTGTTACAAACTTTATTAAGAAATACTGATGTTCTTGAGAGCTACTAGGTCGTACAATTCTCGAATTCCTCACTATGTGATGACCTAAACTGTGTTTATATAATACACAGCTGCTACAAATCAGTCTAGAATCTGCATTATCAATTACTAACAGGAAATGATACATATCTCTAACTGAATATACAAAGTCCTATCACTCAGAACGAACATATATTCATACCTCAAAATAAGGAACAAGCTTCTTCACAACAGACTGTGTTCAAATACTGATATTTCTGCAGATATTGATGAGCATTAAATCCTGATGGCACATCAAATCCTGATGACATCCAAAATAGCCAGATCCCGAACTTCTGCTGATAATTGAGAATCAGCACGCAAGAATCTCCCCAAATTTATGCTTAATGTAATGAAGCACAAATTACATTCTCAATGATGCCAAAACCAATTTACAAAGTGTACAAGGAATAAGGTTTACTTCAGTATCCTAAGATAACTGATAGTTGTTTCCAGAAAGTTTGTTTAACCTTTCTTCCACCTTGTCTTGAAGGATTTTGACAAGCTTTTTCTTCAACTCATTCTTCTCTTCAGTATCTTCCCTAAGCTGATAAATGGCTGATCTTAATTTAGAAATCAAACTTTTAGTTATTTCAAGATCACCAATTAACATAAAGCTTAAGCTGACATCTTCATGATCAGGACTGAAAGATAACTGAGGATTGTTAAGAAAAAATTTTAGAACCGCAGCTCCCTTTTCCAACTTCATTTATTGACCAGTGTAAGTTCTGTACATAAGAACATAATCACCATTGTATTTATCTTCTTTGTTCATGACTCTTCTTCTGATACTCTCAAGTATCATAGAAGACTAGTTTCTGGTAACTTTGTCCTCAACTCTAAGAAGATAGTGAATATATTTCAACTCTATCACAGTCTTTATCAAGAGTTATTGTAATGTAAAGCTTTTTACTTTACCATCTCTCAAGAAGTACAAAATCTCTTCTCTGACATCATTATCATTTATTTTTCTATATAAAATCTTCACAGCTTCAACTTTCTCAAGATGTGAAGGAGTAATTCTCTCACCAAGATTGTTAGTCAGAGTATCTGTGTCAAGTAAATTAGACCTCAGAGTATCCATTCCAGAATGACCAATACCTCCTATAGTACGAGTTTTGATAAGCTTTAGTTTTTCATTATATTCCACCCAAGACGGTTTCTTGATGGACTTATCAATATCCTCCTGTTCTGAAATATAATCCCTAAGTCCTGCTAACACAAATTCAATATGCTTGAATCCTTTAGGATAACTGAATGAATAGATATATTTTCATCTTTTATCCTTCTTGCTGAGAGGAGCATACCCCGTAGATAAATCATGAATCTTCCCTTTTGATTTCTGCCATAGCTCTCTCCTTGAATTTAGAATTCTTTGCACATAGACATTACATGCTTGATCAGCTCTCCTTCTGTCAGTTCTTTCTTGTTCATCAACCTCTGAATTATGAGAAACAACTGTTGTATTAAGAACTGATTCATCCAATACTTTGATCACATTCTCATCAGTATCAAAGCCAGCTTTCAGATTCACAGCATCAGGATCTGCCTTTTTCTCAGGATTTGTGTATGCTTCAAGAGACACATTTGCATTAGTTATATAAACTTGAGCAATGTCAGTGGTTGACTTCTTCATTCTGGGGACAATCAATTCTTCAGTATCCTTAACTTCTTCTTTTACATCATTTCCTTTTACATGAACAAAACCTTCTCTGAATAGAACATTCAGAAATGCAAAAGAAATTGCAGAACCTCGACTTGAATTAGAAATTCTTCCTCTTCCTCTGGCTCTTGTAGTTCTTCCACCTCTTTTTCCTCTTCCTTTAGAGGTGTTTGCTTCAGCTTCAATTTGAGCCATTAACTCCTTTTGTTGCATAACTGCTTCTTCAGTTGTTAGATCAGGAAATTCTTTAGTTATCAACCCAAGAGTACTTCTGGCATTCTTTTGCTCAAACCTCTTATACTTGTAATATAGAACAATCTCTTCACCTGTTTCCTTGTGTTTGTAAGGAAATAATAATCCTTTAGCATCTCCTATGTTAGAGATTGTAACATCACTAGTTTCAGGAGCATCAACATTAGTCTTGTGCTTAACTTCATGAGCACCATTATATTTTCTTTGTCCTGAACCAGATTTTCTAGAGTGTTGAGGTTATCGAGCAACAGAGGCAATTCGAACATTTGCAACTGGATTCTTATCACCATCATTATCAGTATCTTTATCTTTCAACTGAATAAAGTCAGGTGTACATTTTGTGACAGCTAGCTTCTCCCCCTTTTTGGCATCAGGATTTAAAAAAAGAGAAAATATAACATCCAGTTTATCAGCCATTAAAGACACTTTATCTTCCAAGGAAGAAAATCGAGTATCTATGCTTTGTTGAGATTGAACCACAGCTTTAATAGCCGTTTTACACTTATGAGTTCAGCTGAGGTAAGTGGATTGATCATAAAAGCATCAATCTTGTTCTGTAAAGTAGCATGAGATGTCTTCATAGCAGCAAGCTCAGAGATAATTACTTTCACAGAGATGGTAGAAGCCTTGAGATGCAATTTAAGGTCAGGGTTTTGAAGTCCATCATATACCCTGTGAACATGTTGCAAACCAACAACTGAGGAGATAGAAGTATGTGCATCTCTCCATGCAAAATCCTATTCAGTCTTTCGAAAATGCTCAGCATCATCATTGTAATAAGAGGGATCAGCATTGAAATGTGAAGAAGAACCAATATTGGACTTCTTAGATGCATCAATAGTAGTCTTAAGCTGAGCTGTGTCAGGATCATCAAGATCACTGTCTTCATCAGAATCAGAGCAAGACAGACCCTCAAAAGAATTTGCAGAGCTTGGTAGAATTGCTTTGCCTTTAAGAGGATCCTTAGCAAGAATTATTTGTTTCTGATGAGATCCTGAAATAGAAAACAATGTAACACCTAAATCTCTCTTTTCTTTTTAAGTGATCTCATCACTTCTCACATAATATATTACTTTGAAGAGTAATATGTTTCTCACATAAGAAAGTTTATAAGCAAAGAAGAAAACTTATGAAATTATTTTCTCAAAACTACCTCTCCTTTTGCCAGTACAGGAGACTGCCACTCAGAATTTGATTTTCTCACATAGTATTTTCACACAGTCTCACAGAAAGGCACAATCACACATTTTGCGAAGAAATAAGAGAGGGTTGAGAGGAGTAGTATGCTTGTCATATAAATAGAGGTAACCTCAAATAAGAGACTATTTATAATCATACAAATATTGAGAACAACAGAGAAAAATAAGCAATACCTGAGGGTGACTCCTCAAGTGGCAGTGATGATAATGGAGGAACAAATAATGCATCAGGATGCTTTGACAAACTAGCTAGCATCAATGAATCATCAGTAGGAGCTACTTGAATTGAAACTTGGTCAGCATCAGGATTTGTTGTAGTATCAGGATTTGATTTGTCAGGAGAATGCACTAGACCAGCATCAGTAATTTGAACTGATGGTTCTTGTGGGGCCGGAGGAATATGAGCTGCTTCAGCAATCATTGGTGAAGGTTCGTGTGTACTCTTCTCAAACATAAGATCATTAATAACTGCATCCACCTTTGACAATACATCCTGATGAGCCAACTTTTCTTGTAACAGTTGTTCAGAATCAGCAAGAAGATCACTGTGAGCAAAATCAACAATTATTTGTGCAACCTCTTTGTCTGCATCTTCCCTTTGAGAAGATGGTTCTTGTGGGACTGGATGTTCCTCAGTTGCAAAGTCCCTTTGAGACTTAGGTTCTTATGGACTGACATCCATAGTAGAGGACTGAGTCTTTTTCTTCTTTCTGATGTACCTAACCACATCTTCAACTTTTCTTTTCTACATACTCTTGCCAGTGTTCTTGGACTCAATAGTGTCTTTGGTTACTGGAACCTTTTTTATCAGAGCACTAGCACCAGTAGTTGTCTCCTTAGTTCTAGTTTTGTCTATAGAGTCATCAGGAATTGCTACTATTGATTTCTTTGTCTTCATTCTTGGCCCAATGGGCATTTGATCATCAAAGTTAGAATCATCTTGCATGATCAACCTTCTTTTTCAAAATGGAAAGCATTCTTCTTTCTTTTCACTCTCACTCAGTGAGGCCTGTTGAGCTTTCTGTTTAGATTGAACAGATTTCTTAATCGGCCTTTTCTTTAGTACAACTGATGTCTTTTGGGAGACATCATAGGAGGCTAATTTAGGAGCTGGATTGGAGTTCTGTTTGGAAGAAGAAATGCTTGGGTTAGAAACAAGATGGGTAGTGTCTTGTTTCACAACATCAGGAAATGTAACAGAGGTGCCAACATCAGGATTTGCAGGCACTTGTGAAGGAGTAGGACTATTTCTCAACAGAAATTGCCTGACCTCCTGAGGCAGGAAGGGAAGTCCTGAAAACTTATTCTTTTCATCTCTTTTGATATGATCTGTAATAGCCTTCTCAAAAATTTGAAATACAGAAAGCAATTCATCATTATTAAATTCAACATTAGGGCATAGAAAATTAAAAAGCAGTTGAAGAAATCTGGTATACCCTATTACACCTGATGCATCTGTTCTCCTAGCAATTATGAATTGAAGAATTGTGTTACCATAGTCAAAATTACCAGAATGGAGAAGAGAATACCCAATTTTCAGAGAAGTGGAGGGAAGAGTATTAGGTATGAATACAACACAGAGGGGGGGGGGGGTGAATGTGTTTTGGGTTTGATGTTTAATTTTGATCGACTTTGGCTTTAATAGTTGGTTGTTAACAATGATTTAGTAGAATAGATGTTAAACAAAAATAACTGTACAAATGAGTAACACAAAGATCTTCAAAACTCACTTAATTTTATATTAAAAATCAAGCAGTGTTTTGCTACAAAATCTCTAAGTTCTTGTTTTAGAACTTAGCTTCTTTCTTGAGAGAGAACACACACAATTTTCTATCTAGATTTTTCTACTTAACTAGAGGACCAGTGTTAACGTTATAACTCAGTTAACTTCTGGTTTACACAGTGGATAATAAACATGCTATTAGCTTTTCTAAACTGTCACTTGTCATTTATATTTATAGAAAAGCAAATCTTCCATTTCTGGCTTAACATATCTTTAGTATCCCGTGATTACTTTAATCTCCTCTGTCAGTTAATCTTTGTCATTGATCTTGCACATCTCTCAAGCTGCTTTTTGTAGACTTGTCAATCCAGCTATGTGGATTGTTTGTTGATTTGCAACCTTGGATATTGAACTGTTCTACAATTCTGTACTTAGAGAAATTTCTTCACTTCGAGATCTCCAATTAAGCTGTAGAGAACTCGACATCTCGACAGGCATGTTGGCTTGTCGATATCTCTGAAACTTCATTGTTGACTTGACTTATCGACAACTCTGAGTTCTCTAGTGAATTTTGGTTTATCGATTACTCAGAGTTCTCTAATGGACTTTGGCTTATCGATAACTCAGAATTCTCTAATGAATGTGCACTTGTCGATATCTCTGAGTTCTCGAATAGGTATCTGACTTATCGATATCTCCAATAACATTTCCTGAGTTCTCGATAGACAATTCCTGAGTTCTCGATAGGTCTTTCTGAGTTCTCGAATGACTTCTCTATAACACTAATTCTGTGACTTGTAGAGATCTTGACTTAGAATGTTTTGCACCAAACATATTTATTCAACTCCAAGCTTCTTCATAATTCTTCCGAGGCATGATCTTCTTGATCTTCTTCCATATAGAATTCTTAGGCTTGACACTGTTTAGAGAAAAATGCTCCAGTCTGCTCCATTTACATTTTACAGACATTAAGTGTTACAAGTATGAATTATAGATTAAGGTTACAATACAACTAATCTTAGGGTTGTCAGTATGACTTAGTCTTGTTATGATACAGGCATATCTTGCACAACAATCTCCCCCAATTTGTGAGAAGATTGCTTATCACAAATTCATGCCTGTTAACAAGACTAACCCCAAGTTAAAGAATGAAAATAAAATGATACAAAAGTTGATACAACACTTGTGTATTGAACATTTGACAGCTTACAATGATTAAGTAAAGACTGAGCTTTTTGATTCTTTCTCAAATATGTTCTTAATCTGCACAAGTATTTCTAATTCTTCTAGGATGGGGGTGTCAGTTAGAGCCTCTATTAGTTTCAGCAAATCTGGCTTAGGATAACTATCTAACATCCCTATCCTGTATCTTGACAAGGAGCCAACTTTGATCTTCTGATATCATCCACATAGATGTGATATACTCATATCATAGATGTTGATGATATTATTAGCTCCAGTAATCTTTGACATCATCTATTATATATTACAATCTCCCCCAACTTGTTCATTATGAAATTATGCACAAGTTCTGATTGATGATGTCAAAACTCTATCCAAATGCAGAAACCAAAACCAATCTTCCCATCAGGTCTTCTTTTGTTGAGTTGCATTTAGATTTATTCAACATCCATTAGCTGTTTTGGCATTTAGATATATTCTCCCCCTTTTTGACATTATCTCCAGGAAGAAAGATCCAGCTAAATGCACATTGTTCAAGCTGTTGTCATTGTCCATTTGGAGCACTGTCTGCAGCTTCAAAGCTTCATTGAGATTCATGGTGATAAGTGTTTTAAAAAAAATAGAAGTTGCACTTAGATCTGCAGAAAAAGTCTGTTAGTGATAAAAGTCCTAAGCTCTCTGTTCTTTTGAATAAGTAGTCTCAGAAAATCTCACTGCACTAGTCTCATGACTTTTGAGAGTCAGAGTTCCCTCACCAGGATTACTAAATCCATATATTCATCTATCTCTCCTTTTACCAGGAAGGATCCTGCCTCTCTTATTCTGTGTTTTTCACCCAGTCTTTTCTTTTATCCTCACATGAAAGGCTCAAATGTTGTTTGACCTACAGAAATAAGAGGTGGCTGAGAAGAGGTAATCTGTGATCATATGATTAGAGGAAGACCATATAGGGCTAATCATACTCATTTCACCAGAAAAATGAGTGCATTAACATCTATGACTTAGGTCACAGTTTGACTCACAGATTGCTCTGTGGTTGTGATAGTGTGTTGTCCTCCACTTGTAGTGGAAACCTCCATTGGAATTGGAGAGGATTTGACTGGGTTACTGTCATGTACACCAGCCTCAAACCTTTGTGCACCTTGCAGAGCACTGTCACATAAATGTGATAAGATTGCCCTTCTTATGACATTGTCATAGGCAATTGTTCTTCTAGATTTGGCTGCTAAGACAGCTTCTGCTAAAGTTATGAGGGGAGTTGTTCCTTTTTGAGGAACCTCCAATTGAATTGGAGAGGATTTAGATAGCTCCCCCTCAGGAGTACAACCCTCAAACCTTTCAGTCTGTGAAGACTGTCTGTGCACATGAAGGTGCAAGAGAAACATTCATGAAATATTCAGTAAACTGATAAACTTTCATGTTTGGTGGATTCTTTTCTCAAACAACTGAATCAACCTGAAGGTTATCAAAAAAATTGTTTTCCTTTTATAAAACAGGTGGCTTTTGAGAGTCACCTGAGTGGGATTGTGTTTGAGTTTGTGTTTGTATTGCTGTACTTAGGTAAACCATAGTTTTGTTTTGAGGTGTTTTAGCTGCAGTTTTAGTACTAATACCTGTGAATTGATTATTTGAATTCCCTATTGATGCCTTGTATTAGACCTGAAATGCATTGAACAACTGTATCTCTTTGGAGTTTCACTAGACAAACACATTGTAAGATATTTCAGTTGCAAGCATTATTGCAGAAAAGACAAAATTTAATACAGATATAAGCACATAGTAATTATTACATAAACAAAAGAACTCAAGAAAAGAATTAGAACTTTTAAACAAGAATCAGAACTTTTATTAAAAAAACATAGTACATTAAGACATAGATTTACCAAGTAAATCCTAATCCTAACTACTCTAATTCAGACTCCTTCTCGGCCTCCAACCTCCTTGCCCTGCGCTGGTAAGCTCTGGACATGGAGTGTGCAAGAGAGATGATCCTCTCCTGCAACTCCAAAGCAGCAAGGCGTTGCTGCTCATCCACCCTGGCTCGTCTCTCCTGCTCGAAAGAGGCTTCCATCTCAAAGAAAAGAATGTCGATTTGATCATCCCATGAGAGTTCGTAAAAGACCTCAAGTGGAATATCAAAGGGGCTGTAAACAACCCCCTTGAGACGGACACGAAGTCCGAAAGGATCAAAATACACCAGATCATCATCCAAATGATGGACCGGTTGATAAGCTCCATTAACAAGTCTGTAGAAGACTGGGGCATCCATTTGAATGAGAGAAAGAAAGATGAACAGGAGGTGAGTTTGAAATTTGATGTTTGTTGAGAGTAGGAGAGTGATGAAGTGATAAAGAGTGAAGCGTTTTAATTTATACATGGAGTAAAGATAGAAACCAAGAGACTCTTGAGTTGCCCGGATAATAGGAGTAATAATCACATAAGCCTACTAGACAACTAGAAATGACTAGTGACTATTCCCCATGCAAGTACTCAAGAATATTAGTTTATTTTAAAGAGTAACTATTCCCCATGCAAATAAGCACGAACTCCTTACACAAAAAGTAACTCTCCCTATCAGCAAGCAATCAGATAAATTTATCACTATCAGCATACTCAAAACAACCCAAATAATGTACTAGTCTACTAACATTGGACTAACATATTTCCACGTAAGCAAGAAATCATATAAGCATGTAAATGTGTCAATAAGTCAGAGAAATTTAGAGACAAAGTATGTCAAAAGTATTTTTATGAACAGAATTTATGAATTAAATTTGTTCAGTTTATCATACTTTTTGCTTCCTTTGATCTGTTATTTATTAAGTTCACATACTGAAGATATGACGAAATAAATATTCAGTTTACTTAGAATTTTGAGAAATTCCAAGTTAAGATTAATGGAGAAGTCTGGGTATTTATAGAAAGAGTAAAATACTTAGTAATTTTGAATAATAAAAAAAATTACATTCGAGAAGTCAAATGACTTATCGAGAACTCTGATAAATGCCCAGTTTGTCCAAAAAGGACTGAAATAATTCTAATTTATTTGAATTGAATCAAATTAAAATCAGAATAAATTTTCCAAAAATATTTGTCTAAAATAATTTATTGAATTAAATTATTTTAGTTCTGAGTTATTGATAAGTCTCAAAATATCCTTGTCGAGAACTCTGTGAATTAACACTATTAGAGAACTCTACATGGTCTTATCGATAAGTCATAATAGAGCTTATCGAGAAGTCATTCGAGAGGTCTGTAAATAGACTTATCGAGGACTCACTCGAGAACTCTAAAATGACTTGTTGATAAGTCATTTTGTCTTATCGAGAACTCAGTACTCTATACCTTTGAGTACTGTTATTCTGCCTTGTGTTAATTTTACTAATTTAAGATGTAAATTATCAACTAAGCAGTTTACTTAGAATTTGAAATATTCTAAGTTAATTTTTAAATTTTTTTAAGAAAAATAAATATACAGAGATTCTGAAATATTTATAATTCATATTTCAGTTAATTTCCAATTAAATCAAACTAGGTTAATTCATTAGAAATTAATCTGCTGCAACACATTAGCTGAGTTCTTTGCCTTAGGATGAAGAATTGAGCATTCCAATTTCACTCACAAGTCTAGTGAAGGTTGCTTCATCCAAAGGTTTAGTAAAAATGTCAGCTAATTGTTTTTCTGTTGGAATAAATAAGAGCTCAATGGTACCATTTGTAGCATGTTCCCTGATAAAATGGTACCTAACATCAATGTGATTTATTCTAGAATGATTAACTGGATTAGCTACTATGGATATGGCACTAGTATTGTCACACATAATGGGAATTTTGTGTAACACTAGACCATAGTCCATTAGCTGATTTCTAATCCAAAGCACCTGAGCACAACAACTCCCAGCAGCTATATATTCAGCTTCAGCTGTGGAAGTTGACACATATTTTTGTTTCTTACTATACCAGGATACAAGTCTTTGACCAAGAAATTGACAGCTTCCACTAGTACTTTTCCTATCAACCCTGCATCCAACAAAATCTGCATCTGTGTATCCAACAGCTTCAAAACCAGTTCCCTTAGGATGCCATAATCCCAAGTTTGGAGTTCCCTTTAAGTATCTGAAAATCCTTTTTACAACCATCAAATATGATTCCTTTGGATTGGCTTGACATCTGGCACATAGACAAGTAGCAAACATGATGTCTGGTCTACTAGCAGTCAAATAAAGTAATGATCCAATCATCCCTCTGTAGCTTGAAATATCCACACTCTTGCCTTTCTTGTCTTCATCTAACTTGGTTGTAGTAGACATAGGTGTAGATGCAGGTGAGCTATCCACCATACCAAATTTTTCTAATAAGTCATTCACACATTTGGTTTGGCTGATGAAATACCATCACTTCTTTGACTAACTTGAAGGCCAAGGAAGTAACTCAATTCTCCCATCATGCTCATTTTATACTCACTCTGCATTAGCCTAGAGAATCTTTGACACAACTTTTCATTTGTAGATCCAAAGATGATATCATCCACATAGATTTGAACTAGGATCATATCTTCACCATGCTTCTTGTAGAAGAGAGTCTTATCAATAGTACCTCTGATAAAACCATGTTTGAGTAAAAATTCTGACAGTGTGTCATACCAGGCTCTAGGTGCCTGTTTCAATCCATATAGAGCCTTGAGTAATTTATAAACAAAGTTAGGGAATTCTGGATCTTCAAAGCCAGGTGGTTGTTGCACATAAACTTCTTCTTCTAGTTCACCATTAAGAAAAACACTCTTGACATCCATTTGGTACACCTTGAAATTTGAGTGTGCAGCAAATGCCAGAAAATTTTTTATTGCTTCTAATCTTGCAACAGGAGCAAAAGTTTCATCATAGTCAATTCCCTCTTCTTGTGAGTAGCCTTTAGCAACCAACCTTGCTTTGTTTCTAGTAACAATTCCATTTTCATCCATTTTGTTCCTGTACACCCACTTAGTTCCAATTATACTTCTATTCTTTGGTGCAGGAACTAATTTCCAAACTTTGTTTCTCTCAAACTGATTCAGCTCCTCCTGCATAGCACATATCCAATCAGGATCCAATAGGGCTTCTTCAGTTTTCTTGGGCTCTACTTGAGATAGAAAACATGCATGTAGGCATTCATTAGCAGTTGTACTCCTAATTCTCACACCAGCTGAGGGATCACCAATAATAGCCTCTACTGTATGACTCCTATCCCACTTTCTAGTGTGTGTCTGTTGACTAGTGCCTTCATCATTTTCTTCAGTATTACCATGACTGTCATTTTCATTCTCTTCTTCTCCCCTTGAGTTTGTGCCATCAAATTCAGGTGTCTGAAGAGAGCTTTCATTCCCATGATTTTGTTCAGAGGTCTCTTCATTTGTCACTTGTTGTGCCACAACTTCATCTTCCTCATCAGAATCACTATCAATGGCTATATTTTTAAATGCAAGAGTTTCAGCATCATTTACATCAAGGCATCCCAAGCCTGGACACTTGTCATCATCAAAAGTCATATCTGTGTTTTCCATAATTTTCTTTTGATCAATCACATAAACTTTGTAGGCTGTTCTTTCCAATGAATATCCCAGAAAAATTGCTTCAAAAACTTTAGAGTCAAATTTTCCTACATATTCATAGTTGTCTTTTAGAATATAACACTTGCTTCCAAACAAATGTAGATGCTTCACTGTAGGCTTCCTGTTAGACATGATTGAGTAGGGTGATTTTCCATGAGCTTTGTTGATGAGATATCTGTTTTGAGTGTAGCATGCAGTGTTAATAGCCTCTTCCCAAAACTAGTTGGCAATTGAGCATCTTGTAGCAAAGTTCTAGCAGCTTCAACCAATGTTCTATTTTTCCTCTCAACTACTCCATTTTGTTGAGGTGTTCTAGCTGCTGAAAATTCTTGAACAATGCCTTTGCTTTTGCAGAATTCACTTAATGTTGAGTTTCTGAATTCTGTTCCATTATCACTTCTCAATCTTTTCACACTAACTTTTCCTTCAGCTTGCTTCTCAATTTTCTTGATGTGCTCAATTATAATGTTTGGAGTTTCATCTTTAGAGTACATGAACTCAACCCAAGTGTATCTTGAAAAATCATCAACCATGACAAGGGCATATTTGTTCTTTGAAATGGACAAGACATTTACTGGCCCAAACAAGTCCATGTGAATAAGTTGCAGAGGTGCACTTATGGAATTCACAGTTTTTGACTTGTGACTAGATCTTTTCATCTTTCCTTTCTGACAAGCTTCACAAACTTCCAGTTGAGCAAATTCCAGACTGGGCATGTCTCTCACAAGCTCCTTCTTGACTAAGGTGTTGATTGCTTTGAAATTCAAGTGAGATAGCTTCTTATGCCATAATTTTCTTTGCTCTTCTGATGCCTTGGTGTAGAAGCAACACACTCCATCCTTATTTGTTGAGTCTATATCTGCAACAAACAAGCTTCCCTTTCTTACTCATTTAAGAGCAGTTTCACCAGTCTTTTTGCTAATAAAAGCACAATCTTCTTTGTTGAAAACAACTTGAAAACCTCTTTCTGCAAATTGACTAACACTTAGGAGATTTACTTCTAATCCAGCAACTAGTGCTACATCTTCAATGACAATATTTTCAGAAACAATCTTGCCATATCCCATTGTGAATCCTTTGTTGTTGTCTCCAAAGATCACCAAAGGGCCAGCCATCTCCTCAAATTGTGATAGCAGGGCCTTATCACCTGTCATATGCCTGGAACATCCACTATCAATGATCCACATGACCTTCTTTCCTTTGCCCTGCACACAATGAGGATTAATTGTGTTTAGTTACCCAAGCTGTGTTGGGCACTTTCTTCTTGTTAACTGATTTTGCAGAGGTAGAATGAGAATTTTTAGATAAAATAGAATTCATAGACTGTTGAGCATTTTCCCTTTTAGATATAGAACCAACTTTTGATTCTATGAGATCAATTCTCAATTTGTGGCAACTCTTCATCACTTTCATGTTGCAGGGAATGCAATCAAACTTGTCACAGAATGAATAGGGATCATTAGCCTTAGCTTCATTGTACTTGCAGACTCCTTCAGGTGGATTGCTAACAATCTTTTTACAAAGATGAGTTAGGTGATTCATTAATTCACAATTCTCACACCTCTTTCTAAGAGCATTTACAATATAAGCAAAATTATTGCTTTTGTTTATCCCAATCTTTCCATTTCTATTCTTCTTTTTCTTTTTGACCTGTTCAACTTTAATCTCCTTCACATACTCCTTAGTTTCTTGATTGGCTTTTGGTGTTTCAACAGAGATGGAAGACTGAGTTGTCTCATCATTTTTCTTTTCCTTGTCCTCATCAGCTATCTCATGTTTGATGATCAACTCTTCTTCACTGAAGTTCACTTCACATGCCTTGAACAAAGGTGATTCAACTTTCTTCAGAATAATTGGAACATCCTCAGCTTCAGTTGATTTTCCTTTGTCACTGATAGACTTCTTTTTGTTGTTCAAACCCTCATAATCAAGACCAATGGCGATATTTGCACATGGCTTGTTCTTTTCATGATATTGGCCAATCAAATCAGAGGCATTTTTGAAGGATTTCCGTTTTACTTCATTCTTCTCCAGCTTTTCTCTCAATACTGCTTCAATTTCACTTGCACACTTTAATTTGTTCTTTAAGTATGAATTTTCTTGCTTAGCAGTATCAAGCTCAACTAGCAACAATTCAGTCTCTTGATTTTAACTCTCAAGTTTTTCATTGATCTTTTTCAATCTGCTAACTTCCTCATTTTCAATCTGATTTCCTCTGTGCTCATCTTTTCAACAGTTTCCTTATATTGACTCACATTTAAATCAATTGTGGTAATAGTTGGTACCTGTGATTTAGATAATGAAGAGTCTCATTGCTCCAAGGCCATGAGTGCATAGTTTCTAACTTCTTCATCTTCATCATTATCTGAATCATCCCAGCTTTTACCCTCAGCAATATAAGCTTTCCCTTGTTGCTTCTTTAGAAGAGCATCATACTTTGGTTCCAATTCAAGATAGGCTTTGTCTTTCTTTGCCTTCTTGGGTTTCCTTTATTCTGTAGCAAAATGGCCCAGCTCATCACAATTAAAGCATGTTATGTTTGATCTATCAACAGATCCAGTTCTGTAGCCATTTTTGCTATCAGGAGTGTACTTCCCTTTTCCTTTCCAGCTGCTGTCTTTGTTGAAAGACTGTCCTTTGCTCTTGAAAAATCTTGGTTTCTTCACTCTAATGTTAGAGAATTTTGTAGCCAAGTAAGCCATTGATTTATCTAGCTCATCAAGCTCATCAAGCTCATCAAGAGTGTAGAACTCATCTTCTTCATCCAATTCCCGTATGACTCGCTCTTTAGTGTCATTGGCTCTTTTCTCACTTGTAGAAACTTCTGGAGTTTGAGATCTTTGCTCATCATTGGAGGTTTGGCCATCATTCATAATTAGTGCACTTGAGCCGTCTAGTACATATCCTTGACCAGCCCTTAATGATTTCTTTTGAATCATTTCAAGTTCATAAGTTTTCAGAACCCCATAAAGCACTTTCAGTGTGATTCTACTCAAATCCCTTCCTTCTCTGATTGCAGAGATCTTTTGTTCCAAATGGTCAGGGAGAGTAAGCAAGAACTTCAAATTCACTTCTTCAACATCATAAAATTTATCATGAAGTTGCAAGTCATTTATCAGCTTATTAAACCTTTCAAACACATCAGTAATACCCTCCTTTGGTTTAGCCATAAAACCCTCATACTGAGAAATCAATATCCTTCTTTGATTTGACCTAATCTCCTCAGTTCCTTTACAAAGTATTTCAATCTTTTCCCAGATTTGTTTAGCAGTGTCACAGTTGACAATATTATTATACATTACATTGTCAAGTGATTCAATTAGTATCAGTTGCAAAGCACTGTCTAGGGAGACTTTCTCTCTTTTAGGTTCAGTATACTCAAAGGGATTCTTGGGAGCATAATGAGCTGGAATAACCATATCTCCATCTGTGGTTTCCTCAACTCTAACCACAGGAGTGAAGGGCCCATTCTTGAGGATACCAATGTAAAGGTGATTGGCCATTCTTATAAACAACAACATTTTCTTTTTCCATAAAGTGTAGTAGGCCTTATCAAAGGGAGGAATCTTGATACTACTGATTTTTTGTGTATTCATTTTTCCAAGATCTAATCTGTTTACTTTCAGATTTTACTCTGATACCACTTGTTAGGTATGAATACAACACAGAGGGGGGGGGGTAAATGTGTTTTGGGTTTGATGTTTCATTTTGATCGACTTTGGCTTTAGCAGTTGGTTGTTAATAATGATTTAGTAGAGTAGATGTTAAACAAAAATAACTGTGCAAATGAGTAACACAAAGATCTTCAAAACTCACTTAATTTTATATTAAAAATCAAGCAGTGTTTTGCTATAAAATCTCTAAGTTCTTGTTTTAGAACTTAGCTTCTTTCTTGAGAGAGAACACACACAATTTTTTATCTAGATTGTTCTACTTAACTAGAGGACCAGTGTTAACGTTATAACTCAGTTAACTTCTGGTTTACACAGTGGATAATAAACATGCTATTAGCTTTTCTAAACTGTCACTTGTCATTTCTATTTATAGAAAAGCAAATCTTCCATTTCTGGCTTAGCATATCTTTAGTATCCCGTAATTACTTTAATCTCCTATGTCAGTTAATCTTTGCCATTGATCTTGCACATCTCTCAAGCTGCTTTTTGTAGACTTGTCAATCCAGCTATGTGAATTATTTGTTGATTTGCAACCTTGGATATTGAATTGTTCTACAATTTTGTACTTAGAGAAATTTCTTCACTTCGAGATCTCCAATTAAGCTGTAGAGAACTCGACATCTCGATAGGCATGTTGGCTTGTCGATATCTATGAAACTTCATTATTGACTTGACTTATCGACAACTCTGAGTTCTCTAGTGAATTTTGGTTTATCGATAACTCAGAGTTCTCTAATGGACTTTGGCTTATCGATAACTCAATATTCTCTAATGAATGTTCACTTGTCGATATCTCTGAGTTCTCGAATGGGTATCTGACTTATCGATATCTCCAATAACATTTCCTGAGTTCTCGATAGACAATTCCTGAGTTCTCGATAGGTCTTTCTGAGTTCTCGAATGACTTCTCTATAACACTAATTCTGTGACTTGTAGAGATCTTGACTTAGAATGTTTTACACCAAACAAATTTATTCAAATCCAAGCTTCTTCATAATTCTTCCGAGGCATGATCTTCTTGATCTTCTTCCAGATAGAATTCTTAGGCTTGACACTGTTTAGAGAAAAATGCTCCAGTCTGCTCCATTTACATTTTACAGACATTAAGTGTTACAAGTATGAATTACAGATTAAGGTTACAATACAACTAATCTTAGGGTTATCAGTATGACTTAGTCTTGTTATGATACATGCATGTCTTGCACAACAAAGAGCATCAAAATTTGTTGTCTTATTCAAGAAACATCTGCTGATACAATCAAAGAAGAAATTTCATTCTCTCTTTAATTTTATTCTTGTCAATTTCCCAATTGTTGTGATGTCACCTTTGTAGTTCAGAGTTCTGAGCATATCAAACAGCTGCTCAGTTGTATAATTGTCAGGAACACCATCACAGGCAGGCAATCTTAGTGCTTGAACAAGAACATCAACATCAACCTCATACCTGTGTCCCTTAAATTTAAAAGAGAAACTAGTATTTGTTGCATTAACTAGAGCTGTATCCCATACCTGTATTACAGCCCTGTATGATACCTTAGTAGGATATTTGTGAGAGCATATACAATTGGATATTGGAGTAAGAAATCCTGTATATCATGAAAAGATTGAGAAAACTGTTGATGTGTAAGTGGAGCCAAGTAGTTGTTGGTTCCAAAAGTGTTGCCATAGATAATGGTAGTTTGACTGAAGAGGGGTAAAAGCTCAGAAGATGACATGATGTTTGTAGGTATTGAGGAAGGATGTTCGTTAGATGTGAATAGTGAGGCTGTGTGTATGATAATATATGTCACAGAGGTTCTGGTGCAAATATAAGTTTGCAAAGGTTAATTGGATGTAACATACTTGGAGAAGGAATCTTTGGTGAATTAGACTTCTGATAGAGGATAAATACTAAAAAATTGGAGTGGAAAGTGGAGTAATATGCGGAATCAGCAACAAAGAATGCACTGCTCTTGTTCCATCAGAAACAATCTTATTTCTGGAGACCCACTTTGTGCCTACAATTGACCTATTTTTAGGTCTAGGCACCAGCTTCCACACTTCATTCCTTTCGAACTCATTCAACTCTTCTTGCATGACCATGACCCAATCTGCATCCTTGAGTGCATCTTCTACTTTCTTTGGCTCTTCTTTTGAAAGAAGATTGTGATATAAATATTCATTTTGAGTTGCACTCCTTGTCTTTACACCTTCATCAGGATTTCCATTGATCAGATCAGGAGTATGATCTTTAGTCCATTTTCTGGCACTGGGAAGTGTCCTTTTGGAGCAAGATGTTCCCCCTGAATTGTATGCTTTATCAAATGCATTTGAGGCTCCCCCTGAATCTGTGCTGTTATCTCCTGATGAAGTTTTGGGACTTGAATCATGTCCGTCTGATGTTGAATTAGCATTGGATTCTGAATGACTGGATTGAGAAGAACCTTGAGTTGATTCTTCAGTGTTAGTACCATCAGCTGAACCTTGTTGTTGCTCCCCCTCAACATGTGCAGGTTCATTAGTACAATGATTATCTTCAGAATATGAAGGAGTATTAGGATTTGGATCATCAAGATTTGACATTCATTAGAGTTTGATCCAGATTCTAACAATGTATTTTCATTTGCAAAGATTAGACTTTCATGAGAATCTTCTTTAAAACCAGGAATCTTCTTATCATCAAAAGATACATTTATGGAGATAACTACAGTATTTTTTCTCAGATTGAAAACTCCGTATGCTCTTGATGGTGAGTATCCAACAAAGATTCCTTCATCAGCTTTTGATTCAAACTTTCCTAGCTGATCAGTATGAGTTCTCAAAACAAAGCACTTACATCCAAATACATGAAGATGTTTGAGGTTGGGCTTATTTTCTTTCAGCGTCTGATAAGGAGTAACATCATGTCTGTTTATCAGTGTGATATTCTGAGTATAACATGTTGTGTTTACAGTTTCAGCCTAGAAGTAAGTGGGTAGTTTTGCTTCTTCTAGCAGAGTCCTGCCAGCTTCAATCAAGGTTCCGTTCTTCCTCTCAACAACAACATTTTGTTGAGGTATACCAGGAGCTGAGAATTTTTGTTGTATGCCTTTGTACTTGCAGACTTCCTCCATCTTTGAGTTCTTGAACTCAGTGCCATTATCACTTCTCAGAATTTTTACTTTGTGGGTGGATCCATTTTCAATTTGCCTTATGTGATCGAGAAGAATTTCTGGAGTTTCATCCTTCCTGTGTAGAAAATAAACCCAAGTATATCTAGTGAAATCATCAACAATTAGAAGTGTGTACCTTTTCTTGTTGATAAATATTATGTTCACTGGTCCAAAGAGATCCAAGTGTAACATGTGATATGGCTCAAAAATAGAGAATTATGTTTTACTTTTTAAAGATACTCTTTTTTGTTTGGACTTTTGGAAAGCATCACAAAGACCATCATATGAGTATAGATATTTGGTAATCCTCTTACTAGCTCCTTCTTGGCAAGTTCATTAATTGAATTGAAGTTGAGATGTGAGAGCTTCTTGTGCCAGTTCTAGCTCTCATCTACTGATGCCTTTGAGATAAGGCAAGTAGCTTCTTTTTCAAGACTTTCATGCAACCTTGCTTCATATATGTTGTAATGTTTGTGTCCTATCAAGACAATTTTCTTTGACTTGTTATGAACAACTTCACAGTGTGAGTCATAGAATACCACATGATAACCTCTGTTAGTGATTTGACTGATGTTGAGAAGATTGTGCTTCAGTCCTTCCACCAGAGCTACATTCTCTATTTCTACCTTTCCAATTATCAAGTTGCCATATCCCATAGTGTGTCCTATATTTCCATCTCCATAAGATACATCTGGGCCAGCCTTCTACTCAAATTCTGACAGCAGGGATTTATTTCCAGTCATGTGTCCTGAACATCCACTATCCAAGACAAGAGTATTTTTCTTGTTACCCTGCAGTCAGAGGATTAATTAATTAGAAGGATTTTTAAGGACCCACACTTGTTGGGCCCTCTTTTTGGACAACTTAAGCCTTTGTGAATCAGGAATACTTCTGATAGTTTTTCCTTTGTCAGGATTTATCTTGTCAGATTCAGATTTAGTAGGACTAGAGGAATTGAGCACACAAGCAACTTTATTAAATTTAGGCAGAGGTTCATAATAGTTATGATACAGCTTATGATAGGAACTACAAGTATAAATCCAATGCCAACTAATACCACAATGAAAAGAAGGATTTTGTGGTTTATAAAATATTGATCTACCCCTAATATCAGAATTAGGAATAACAGTTTTCATTTTCTTACTCCTCCTGCAATCAATAGCAAGATGATTAGTATTACCACAGTTAAAACAAGTTTTTCTAGGAGCATTGGGTACGGACTTATAGTTAGAATCCTTAGAAATACCTTGCTTACCATTCCTGTTCCTTTTAGGACTTTTTACTTGAGGTTTGTCAGTACCTCAGATATTTTCTTTTTCAATTGTCTTTTAGAGAAAAGTCCTATGTTCTTTTCTTTCTTAACAGTCTTAATGATTTCCTTGTTTTCCTCTCTTTGAGATTCATCACTTACTGATTTTTCTTGGGATGCTGATGTTGAACCCTTTTAGAGTAGTCTTATTCTCAGTGTCAACATCCTTAATTCCATCTACATAACTAAGATATTCTTTCTAGTTTTTCTTAGTGATCATCTCATGAACCTTTTTGCCTGAAACAGTCCAGGCATTAAGAGTTTTCCTCTCATTTTCTAATTCATTTTCTAACATACTGTACTTAGCTTCTAATACCTTTGTTGTATGTTTAACTTTCTCATATTCTTTCTGAATTTCAATCTGATTTATTAAGTTAGACTCCAACTGATCATTCCTAGACTTTAACATTTCATTTTCAGTTAACAGTCTATTGTTCTCTAGAATCTTATTTTTAAAATTTCCATGGAGAGACTTAAGAATAGATTTCAGTTCAGATATATCTTCAGTATCAAAAGAGAAGAAGGGAGTTGATACCTTAGACTCAAAGCAAGCAGGATCATTAAAGCTAGCCATCAGTGCATAACATGTATCTTCATTTTTAGAATCAGAGGAGTCCATCCAATTCTTGATTGATGTAATCAGGGCTTTGTTCTTCCCTTTGTCATGCTTTATCTTCTTGCACTCTGTAGCAAAGTGACCAGGTTCATCTCAGTTGTAGCACTTGATTTTTGACCTGTCTACTTTTCTAGAGTCCTTTCCATCTCTTCTTCCAGTTGACTTCCTTTCCCCTCTAGTGAACTTCTTCTTGAAGCTTCTATTCTTCTGAGACTCCCTGGATTGCATCCTCTTGAAGTCCTTAACTAGCAATGCAACCATTTGTATGACATCAAAATCTATCACGTTCTCATCAGTTTCGGAATCAGTATAATCATCAATATTTGATGATGAATCATCAGTATCTGATTCTGGAAGATTGTTCTTTTTCCTTGCAACTTCAACAGACCTTTCTTTTAAAGCTTTAGCATTCACTTTCAAAGCAACTGATTTTCCTTTCCTGCTTTTCCTCTCCTTTCTTTGCTGGACTTCCAAGTCATGAGTTCTCAGCATGTCATAGACTTCATCCAGAGTGATTATTTCTAAATCATACTGATGTCGTATGATTGAAGTCTGAGTCTCTCATTTTTCAGTCAAGGCTCTCAGAAACTTAATGTTTGAATCCTCTCGATCATACACCTTTCCCACCAAAGACAGATTGTTGATCAGGGTGAGAAATCCGTCATAGATATCAGTGAGACTTTCATCAGGCTTAGCCTCGAAGTGTTCATATTCTTGAATCACAGCAGCCCTTCTGTTCTTCTTGATGGCCATGGTTCCTTGACATTGAGTTTCAAGAGCATCCCAGATCTCCTTGGCAGTCTTGTAGGCTATAACCCTGTTTGACATCACAGAATCAAGACTGTTATGCAAAATGTTTCTTACCTTTGTATCTTTCAGCACAACTACTTTCTCTTCTGGTGTCCACTCACTCTTCTCCTTCAACTGATAGTGTTCGGAAATAGTAGGAGTTGCAGGCACCAGTTTTGTTGGCATGTAGGGTCCATCATTAATTACATCGAGATAGTCTGGATCTGTAGCCTCTGGGTGCATGAGCATCTTCACCTTTCATGTAGGATATTCAGTCTTTTTCAGAATGGGGATTTTAATACTTTCCTACTTGTTCAAAGACATGTTTAGATCGCTTCTGATTGTAAATTTATCAGTGAGCTCTGATACCAATTGTTTCCCAGTAAAGATACAATTTTTTAAGGGGGGTTGGATACAATTGTATAAATGTTTCGAACAAGTATAAAAATATAACAGTTCTTTATATTTCTGATAAAAACTATTACAAACTCTCTCAAGAAATACTGATGTTCTTGAGAGCTGCTAGGTTGTACAATTCTCGAGTTCCTCACTATGTGATGACCTAAACTTTGTTTATATAATACACAGCTGCTACAAATCAGTCTAGGATATGCATTATCAATTACTAACCAGAAATGATACATATCTCTAACTGAATATACAAAGTCCTATCAGTCAGAACGAACAAATATCCATCCCTCAAAATAGAGAACAAACATAATCTTCACAACAGACTATCTTCAAATACTGATGTTTCTGCGGATACTGATGAACATCAAATCCTGATGGCACATCAAATCCTGACGACATCCAAAACAACCAGATCCTGAGCTTCTCCTGATCATTGAGAATCAGCACGTAACACTAACGATTAATTTAATTTGGAAAAAGTATTGATATTTTAACGATTTATGATATTACCCTTAAAAAACTAAGTAAATTGTAATTGTTTCATATAATTAACATTATATTTATATTCAGAACTTTGTGAACAAACTATATATGTAACGTCTCCAAATCTGGGATCAGGATTGGGTGTCACTAAACAACTTTAATCAATATAAACCTGTATATTAAAACAAATATACAGATAACCCCTCAATTCCGGATCATTTACAGGTTATGGTATGAAATATAACCTTCTAAAATTTATAACAACTAAATAAAATTTTGGCCCGCAAGGGTGGGCTCAGTTGGTTAAAGAGTGGATAACTATCTTCTTGGTCACAGGTTCGAATCCCACGGAAGGAGAATTTATGATTATGCCTCCTAATCCAGAGCATGTCGCTTAAATGCGATTTACTGGGTTCACGTGGTTTATAGGCTATTGCGTGGGTCCGTAAGGTTTATCCAGTGCGCATCCGAAGGGTAGCGGCTGCGGGTCACCTACAATAAAAAAAATAAAAAATAAATAAAATTTTGATACCTCTTTACTAACTTTCCCATCTTATTCACTCTGGCATCTCCAACTGCCTTCAGCTGGGATCTCTCCAATTCTGATGTCTATTAAGGGCTATTCACTTTTATCCTCATTGATACTGAAAGAAATAAGAATTCACAAAGCAAGAGTGAGTCAAAAATGCCCAGCAAGTATCATAATAGGTTTCCAGGTATTATATCAAAAAAACTCCTTGAAACAATCTTTAAATGACTTTAAAAAACATCTTTATTTATTTAAAACAGTTGAGCGAATAAAACATCGGCCCTCAATGACCTTTAATCATAAATCACATTTCTATGAGAAGAACATTAAACAATTCTCAGATTCATCTCTTGAATCAAATTTTTTGTTTGGTTTTGTAATCATAAACTTTTCAAGGAGGAATGTCTTTAATGGCGATCAATAATAAATTAGACTGGACACTAGAACCAACATTCACACCCATACCCTGCTGATCAGTCAGGATATAGTGCATATCTATACCTACATGTATATATCCATTCGGGTACCCAGGCACTATGGCCCAATAATCAAGGGTCCATCCATCACTGGCCCTGACCCATTCTAGCCCCATAAACAAAGGGTTCAGCCATCCCTGGCCCTTATCGTAACCATCCAGTTCATGGATTATTTTGATGTCAAATCACTTTGAGTTCAAAACATCCTGATTCAGGGTTTGCAAATAACCCAGAATAATAGGTATTTGCTCAAGAGATCAATCAATAATAATAAGGAATAATAACAAAAAGGTACTTGTATAATTGAGAGTGATTGTAATGAAATGTAAAACATTTAACTATTCTGAATTTAGAATAGGAAAGAAATACTTGCAATATATCATAAGAAAGTTTGAGAATACTTGCCTCAATTGATAACTCTCTGATCTTTAACTATCGGCCATATAACTCAGTTCTGGTATCTCCGTGTTTCTATCGATCGTCTATCTGACCCTTCTTGTCAATCACCATTTTATATTTATCTTATCTTTGTATTTCTCCGCCTCATGTATTTCACATAGATAAGCTTTACTTTTAATTCACTCAGTCTAGCTTTGAATGCTCTGAACTATGTGTATCTATCATAAAAGATACCATTTCAATTATCCGACAATATATATCTGCCTATTACAACATTTATCCTTATCGTCTACTGACCCGATAATAACAGATAAGGATCATATTTAATCAGATAACGTTTAAAAGACACGTGGACTCATAATTCATATAACACGTAAACACATAAGGCACGTATCACATTACTCATGTACCATATGACTCAATTCATTAAAATATTCGACTCAGTGCTTTTAAAACTAAAATCGAGTCGAAATACGACTTTTCGATATTTATGCGACCCATAAATGTTTACAAAATCAAGCTACCTTTCAAAACAAAAGATTTTATGTCTCGAAAGTATTTTTAATAGAAGCAGGATATTTTACTGATTCTAGACGCGTTCGTTTCGTATTAAACGGACGAACGGACTATTTATTATGAATAAAATAAGAATAATTCAATTAATAATATATTAATTTGAATTTTAAATACCTTTATACAATTTTTAAAAACTCAAAATGATTTTTAAATCATTATTTGACTTAATTATAAATAATTATATTTTATTTAACTATTTGTAGATAAAATTAATTGATTAAATAAATTAATCAATTAATTAAATCAATAAATAATTAACTAAAATAAATTATAAATAAATAAATCAAATTTAGAATTTTCAAAATAATAAAAGAAGATAAAATTTGGAATTTAAATAATTCAGTTAATTACTTAAAATAATTAACTAAAATATTTTTGGAATTTAAATGTAGTTTTTGAAATTCAAAAATGAATTTTGAATTAATTTTTAAAAGAAATTCACAGAAACAAATTTTGGAAAATGATTTGAGGGAAAATGGATCGAAGTCGGGTTTTCGATCGACAAAACGGGTCGGGAAGAACGGATCTGGGTCGCGAAGAACCCAGAATCCGGCGAACTATTCCGGCAATTGGACGAAGTTCCGACCAGCTTCAATCTTGGCCAAATCTGGGTCATTTTATTCGGTTTCAGCTTGGTTTTTATTCTCTGGCAATGCAGGAACACAGACATGCCACCAACAACAACGAACAACAAATAGAGCTTCAAATTCATTCATAATCGGAGCACGCTGGTGGTAAAGGCTGGCCATAATTCGATTTTCATCGTTCTAAACTATATTTAACGATTAATATCTCAAAATGATGCTCTGGAATCATACAAACTAACCCCGTAATCATAGTAAGCAACAAATCATTTAACAATCAAGGAAATCGATGTGAAATATTAAAAAAAATATAACTCGATTCAATACTTCAAGGAATTGTTTGCTGTAATTGACTATATGAATCAATTCTAAATCACAACGGGAAGCTATCCAAATCATCAAAACAACAAGATAACCCCAGAATCAAAAAGCCCCAATTCGGGTCAAGAACTTTAGAAACAAAATTTGAAAACTACGAATTTAAACATGAAATTGATGGTATAATTAGAAAATAGAGATCATAAGCTTTAATTTGGTTACTTATAAGCTCTATTTGGACTACAGAATCACCCCTAAATCTACTTTGATCTCCATGAACAATTCAAAAACCCTAACCCTAATTTTTGGGAGAAAATCTGATATTTTTGATTTATTTTTCTGATTTTAATATAATAAAATAATAAATAAATAATAAATAAATGGTATTTATCGTTATAAAAATAATACCCAAAAAATTATTTAGGGCCTAATTATATCATTTTATAAAAACAAGTAGCCCAAAAATAATAATTAACGGGGAATAATTTTTAATTCAATAAATGCAAACATTATGTCAAAAAATTTCAAACTTTTCAAAAATTACGAATAATCCAAATATGCAAAAACATTGTATATTTGATAGTCCCATAATTTTATAAAAATAAAAATACGATTTTTTGTAGGCTTTAACATCCCGATAGGGGCCCGAAAAAATCATTTTTCACGAAACAAAACATTTTCTAAATTAACTAGATGTTCAGAAAATCAATGTGGTATACGCCATATTATGCATAACAAAGCCAATTGCTTTATACGAAATATCAGTTATTAAAACGAAACCTCGATAATATAACTTTTAATATAAAGCCATTTAACACGTATTAAAATACCCAAAAAACAACCCGAATCACACAAAACACATATAACACATAATAGATAACCTTTTGTGACCAATCATAATTTATAATAGCATAAGTCACATAATACTAATTTTGATATATCATAAAACAATCATAATTTCTCGGTCGTTATATCCTTCTCCCCTTAAAATGATTATATCCTCAGAATCACGCTAAAAACATATAATGATACTTTTTAAGTATCTCAATTATAATTTCTCATGTTGACTTCTCAATCTTACAACTTTTCCATAAACTTTAACTCACCATACCAATCATTACTCAACAGCCTCTTGCTGACATCATATTCTATCAGTTACCCATACAATCTAGCTCAGGTCTCCATTTTATACATAATGGAGCTAAATTACAGTGGTACCCTCCAAACCCGGGTCAGAAGTTTGGGTTCCACACACACACATCTTATTTATAACCTGCTTATAACAATAATAAAGATAATAATAATATGCAGTGACCCTACTTACCAAATACCACGGACCGCAACAGGTTAAAGTATGCACACAAGCCAAACACACCTACTTATATTACAAACGTTCAAATCCCAACTATTCAAACTCAGAACTGAGTATCAAACATTATTACAAACTCAAATTATCCTAAAAGAATCCTACTAGCTCAACTCGATCAACCTGAACCCCTAGCTCTCGCGCTGGACTGGGGATCTTCGTTACCAACTGGTTCCTTCTTAACTGGAAAAGAACATAAACAACATCGCACAAATGAGCTAACTAGCTCAGCAAGTCACAATGACAAAACTGAGAATAATGATCATCAAATAAAAAGGGTTATGATATCGAGTGCACAATGAATTATGATTTAGAATTGGATATTATTTTTTCATTTTAAAAACCAAGGTTAGGCTGTTGATCAGTCACGCACTAACCCCGAGCAAAGTACACAACACTGCTCTAACTACTGGATCCAAGGCACACATTGGCCTAACTTGACCATTATATGGTCTGACCACGAATCTGGTCCATAATTTTATAAAAACAATCCAATTATAATATAATAACATAATAAACAGTAATAAGCAATAAACCGAATCATTAACAATATTGGACGTTCAATAATGAAATGGTTTCAATCTGCATAAGGATCAATATGGCATTTTCAAAGCTTGGATGTTAGGTAATGAAAGAATTGGATAATAAAGGAATCAATGTTTCAGGGTTACCAGGAATTGGTCATTTAAATCATAAGGTACAATGGTTTGAGTATATAAGTAATTCAGTTCAGTGTTTGGTATTTAGTTTGTATGTATTTGTGGAGTAGTATCGTATATCTGTGGTTCGTATTTGGGTATACAACAATCAATGGTTTAGAACGAATAAAGTTTACGGCTCAAGATCAATAACTGGAATCAGGGTTTTGGGTTCAGTGCTTCAAAGCACTTGCAATATAGAACAGGACTATCAATCCACTACAATATATCTTGAGAAAGTTCAGAACACTTGCCTGGTATTAGCTTGCTATACTCCTCTAACTTTCAATCACAACCGTGTACTCCTCGACTATCTGTTTCCCTTTCCTATGCCTTGCCTCTTCTGCTCACATATCATAAACATCTATCAATATTTAACTCATACGATTATATTCGAAACACACTTCTATCTACCCTTCGTTTTACCCAAATCCGATTAACGGATTGAAAGTTATACTATAAACAAGTAAACATCAAATATATAGACCGACAGTTAACCAACAAGTCACATATAGCACATAACACGTAAAATAATCAATGATATATCATTTATAAAGAAGTCTCGGGTCATAAACAGGCTTTCGGGTATTTAAAATGATTTTTAAAACATTTTTCGGAATTAAAACGGGTCCTTGGATCAATTTCGGAGTAATAAACAGGGTTCGACTGGCCAAATCTGGCTTCAAAGCAATTTTATAATAATTATCGAGCCTTGAAAATAATTTAAAATAATATTTTAAAGCTCGAAACTATTTTTTGGAATTTTTAAATCATTTTTAAATAATTAAATCTAATTAAATAATTAATTAAAATCAATTAATAATTAATTAAATCAATTAATCAATTAATTTTTGAATTAACTGATCAATTAAGCAATTAAATATTAACTGAAATTAATTAACTAATTAATTCAGATTTATTTTTGAATTAAAAATAATTTTTAGAATTAAAATAATAATTTTTAGAATTTTCAAAAATTAAAAATGATTTTTTATAATTAAAATAAATAGAAAATATGATTTTTGAATATTTTTAAAACAGGAATCCTAAATTTGCAAACTCTGGAAAGTTCAGGGACTGAACTTCATCGTCCCCAATAATTGAGGTACTAAACTGTAATTTTACAGTTCCAGTCGCCGGAAAACACAGGGGTGGCCGGAGAACACGATTCCGGCACCCTCACCTTACCATCTGCTCCAGATATACTCTACATAACACCAGGAACCTATTCATGCAATCAAAACACATCAATCATCCCTGACCTGGCCGGAAAATGGCCAAGAACATCGCCGGTTTCCGGCGAAACATCGAAAACTTCAAAACACAACTTCCTGCGATTCAGACATCCTCTGTTAATGAGCTATATATCAATCGATTGCAAATTTCATAAGGAACACAACCCACTATAAATCAACAGCTAATAACCCCTAAATCAAAAAGCCCCAAATTTCAAGTGAAAACATTCATACGGGTTATAAACCCTAATTTTAAAATTCGAAGATTAAACTCAATTTTGAACATGTTATTGAACTCCAAATCAGACATATGACATATGAAAATCATCAGGAAAACAAGCTCTACAACATGCAATCATCAAATCATTCAAACAATCATTCGTACAAAAATTCATATTTTTAATAAAAATAATTCGAAAATAAACAAATTTCCAGAAAATAAACCTTTATTTCCGCAGGTATATGGTTCACAGAATCTGATAGTACACCTCAAGACCTTCGTTTTGAGTACTCGAGCTTTCCAAACAGACTCTGGTAACACCTCCGATTGTTGGTTTGATTTTCAGAAAGGTTTATGAATATATAAATTTTCTCTGGAAATTTATATAATTACCGATTGTAAATGATTTTTGATACGGAATAATATACGGTAAAGGCTATTTATAATTACGGAAAATTAGTATCCTGTTGGATCATTCCGGATATAAAATGGTACGTTTATTTATAAAAACTAATCTAAACGGTACCGATTTTCGGGATAATTATCCAAATCAGTATAATTTGTACTGCGGTCTTGGTCTCAGCGCCTGGTTACACGTATTACGAGGTGATAATTGTGATAGTTTAATAAAAAGATCTCGTTTATCGAAAATACGAGTTTTATTGATTTACCGAAACGAATAATGTATCGAAAATGTTGCGCCGGGACCCACGCAGGACAAACCGTACGCCGGATCGAAAAAGTCGAAACATGGAAAATGTTCGAAATATTGCAATTAGGTTAGGAAGGAGTTCTCGGAAGAGTTTCGGGTTATAAAAACGTAAAAACGGATGACGTCGGTTGGTTCCCGTTTGTATAAAATAGTTTTTAAATACTCGGAAAAAGATTTTATAAAATCCATATATTTCCTATAAAATCATAAATCAACATAAAAATAATTAGGAAGATATGACAATTATCTATATTTTATTTTGGACATATAAAAATTAAAATACTCAATTAATATTATTTTTAAACATCTAAACACATTTAACACTTAATAAATAATTCACAGAATAGATACTGAACACATATAATAATTATTTATTAGCAAAAATAATTACACGATATATCCCGGATATTATAATTACTATTCCTGGTTATACATATAAAAACACTCTATGAACTTTCTACACGTGTGGCGGTAAACCAACTCACTCACAATCTTCCTGTCTACCTCACTGTCTCAAAAGGACCAACATAATATATACTGACCTTCTTTTCTTTCTGATTCTAATAATTCATGCTCATGAACGCTTTCAATCGTATTCGAGTCTCTTTAATCGTTCCCTACTCTTTTCGTTCATCTGCGAATGATATACTGAAAATCTCAACTGGATACGAGTGACGCACAAACTTATTATCATACCTTAATTTTCTTGAATCACAATCGAATATATTCACTGAGTGCAAATCTTTTACTACTAACCTGAATACATCGCCCACGTATTTTAATCCATATTATCGTTTATTTGGTTCTAGGGAGTCCTGATAAAAAATTTATTGCAATGCTCTTCTATGACGTTCCACCACATACAACGTTCATTCTTGTATTTATGTCATATTATCAGAAAGTCTTCTTTTACGTCTATATCTTATATCATATTCTCGGAGTAACTTGAATCTCTCAAGCTATCGAGGTTTAGCCAAATCCTTATCTTTTAGTTCTGCCTTACTTGGTGCCCGTTCATCCATGAGTGATATATCTTATTCCGGTTCAGCCTAGTTCACAACGTTTTCAATATCTCGGCTAAAATCTTAAGTCAAATAATAATATCGATCAATTACAATCCATACTTGAATCTGATGACGTACCACAATCTCCCTTAAGCAATATCGAACTTACCTATCGAATCAGGTATTCATTCATAAGAGAATGATTATGTTTGGTTAGCCTATTCATCATAATTCAATTAACACATCCTTCAGCTTTGGTTCTTAAGTGATTCTACTATTTCGCTCCTTAACGAGCTATACTCATTTTTAAAATGGTTACAATGATATGTTTAACCTTTGATGTTGGCTTTGATACTTCAGTAGATATAACATTTTCTTATATGTTCTACTATTTCCATTTTTATACCAAGTCAACCAATACCTTCGGTTGACCCCTAGTATTTACTCGTATTTTTAGAATAAATTTCCTATCTCAAGTTATAGGCGTTTCATTCCATTCTTTACTTTAGCTTTAGCACACATGAT
Source organism: Apium graveolens (assembly GCF_009905375.1). Classification (NCBI taxonomy): domain Eukaryota; kingdom Viridiplantae; phylum Streptophyta; class Magnoliopsida; order Apiales; family Apiaceae; genus Apium; species Apium graveolens. The sequence goes on from NC_133651.1 coordinate 11,142,339, forward strand.
ATCTATAGTTTACTTATGTCCTGGCAACTTATAAAATTTCTATATCATCCTTTTGATTCCACTTCCTTTCCAATATAATTTCTCTATTTTCCTGGCTCATTATTTCTTCTTAACATAATGGAATTCTTCTTCCCATTAGTACTGATTGGCTCATCATTAAATAAGCCATTCCTGTGGCTAATTCTGGAATAAAAGCTTCCGATTTCTAATCAACTATCATTAGTTAAATAATTACTTAAATAATTACTGTAAACGCAACTATCATTTCTAATCAATTCCAACTATCTTCTATTTCATATTTGTCTTTTTTGAATTGATGATATTGTTAAGTGGCATTTATGTCCACTTAGAATGCTCTATAAAAGCTTGAATTGGTGTTTTGTACTCAAGTTGTTTGTGTTTTTGATGTGGTTTTTGTAGTGTTTTGCATTTCAGGCATAAATAAGGGATCAAGGAGATTTAGCATTGCTTTGGTTCTAAATTGGTGTTAGGAAGGTGTCCTGGGAGTTTGCTCGTGGAATGCCATCACGAATCAGCAAATAAAAGAAAGCAAATCAGTTTTTCCAGAATGTCAGCGCGCCCGCGCTGTGCTAGCGCGCGCCCGCGCCAGAGAAGTAGAAGGACAGCGCGCGGCCGCGCTGGTGAAGCGCGCGGCCGCGCCGGGTCGAAAGCTGAGAATCCTTTCAAGTACAAGAGTGATTTTATGGACTTCTCTTCTGATTGGGCTGCTATATAAAGACAACTTAAAGACGTTTTTCATAACAGAGCTTAAGGAGAAGACATTGAGAAGACCTAGGGGGCACAAATACAACCAAGGCGAAGAGGATCTAGTTTATTCTTGTGATTCTTTATTTAAGTTGTAATCTTGGATGCTAGTTTTCTTATTTTGTTGAACCTATTACTCTTGTTTAACGTACTTTGTTAATTATTCAGTTTTATAAAGGCTTAGTTTATTATACCATGCTTTCATTGGAACCCACAGTGATGATGAGTTCGGTTATGGGCTAATCGTTATCGTGGGGTTCTAGCGGATTTACTTATAGATTTCAATAGTTAAATTATTTTGATACCTTAGTGTGTGGTGATTGTATGACATCCTAGTATTGGTCGTGCTTATTCGTCTTATGAGGGTCGCGAACTTATAAGATATCATGTTAATCTCTATTGAAGCGAAAGTGAATATAGGGGTTTAGAACTTGCCATGCTAGCATAGGTTCATGTATTTGATATGCATGATTCGTAGGTAATTTTTACCATTTTACTTTCCCTGTGTAATCACGATTGATAACTTGTGCGTTAAACCGTTATGTTAAATTCTATAGACATATAGGGTCTCAATATAATTGGTGTCTATTCAGCTTCTATCTCTTTTGTGGATGTCTGGTAGTAGGGTATTCGTACAACGAAAGTTGGCATTTACTAGTTTCGTGTTATCTGATTAGTTGTCATCACCATTACATATTAAGGTTAAGAACAAAAAGGCTATTGAATGAAGTAATAATGAAGTTAGAACCCCATGTTTGTCTTATATAGTAAACCAACCTTTTAATTTCTTAGTTAATTGCATATTAGTTAATAATTTAGTTATAAACAATCTCAACTTTTTATTCATCTTAGCATTGAATAATAACCATACCATTGTTGCATAAGTACATTAATTAAATTTAACCTAAACCAGCACTGTGGGAACGAACTAGAATTAATTATATATTACTTGCGATCGCGTATACTTGCGTGAATATTAGCGCGTGATTTCGTCCTAACAGATATGTTTCAAATTATTGGTGTCTGTGCAAGTTATATGCCTTCTTCCCTATGTAACAATACCTCCTCATCTTTAGTTTACATATTATCATTGTCAACTTCTACCATACATCAGATACTTGTGTTCGCGAGTTATCTAATATTTCGGAATACTTCATGTTACTTGTCGTTCTAGATTGGTATACATTCGAGTCCTTCATGAAAACAGGATTGCAGAAGATAAAATCTCTTTGATTTTCTAAAAAATCCATATTGGCAGAATTAAAAGTCCTGTCTTTCCTCTTTCTCCCTTTGTATTCCCTTCTTACTTCTCTCCGTTTTATATCAAGCCTTTACTTCTTGAAAACATTTTTTCTCACTTGCCCGTATAAATAACTTTTTATTTCTCTTATCTATTATAAAAGGGCATATTCATCTAGATAAAGCCTCGCACAAACTTGCAGTAACATCGTGCTAATTTTACTAAACTTCTGAATTCTACCGGTGTCCTTACTTCCTCCAAATTTCTAATTGCTTTAATTTCGGATCTGAAAACCACATCAAAATTTGACTTAATCCAATTGGAATCGATTTCCATCTAACTGACCATTAGTTAATAAAATTAATCAATTAACTCTTTTAATTGATCAATTAAATCAAGTGATGACTAGCTAAATAAAATCAAAGACCAATTAGATAAAGTCGGTTTGGCTATAACAACCTCTCTCAAGAACCGATCGCAATCATTTGGAGTATCAACAAGAATATCAATAACACACGAAAGTATACTTTTTATCTTTAAAAGCAGGGTATTTTTCAAAAATTTGGGCAGCATATCCTCTGTATTATTGCCTACCAGTCGGACTCAAGACGACACCAACAATCAACTAAACAATCAACAACCATATCAATCCATAACCATCCATCAACCTCAACCTTTCACCATACTTCTGAATATATCATGCTGATAACCACGTATACTACTAACTGACATAGTATATATCTTTTATTCGAACAAAGGTCAGAAACAAATAATGATTAATATAACCATACCTTTTCTTAATTCTTTCAAAATATTATACAATATCACTAATGAATATAAGATTATTCTAATATTTCTCAAAAAACTTTATTCCAAGATTCTTCTTATTTATTTTTAGTTCAAGCTTTCTTATTAACAATTCATATTATTACACCTGTTCATAAACCCATTTGAAAAATAGCTTTTAATCTTATTCTCTACTGTTAACACTTGTATATTCTTATCTTTAAGAAATTATAATGCATCTTTCAATCAATGGAGCAACTCATTTATCCTTGAAAATATGTATTTATCCTCATTAGTTAACTTGATTAGCTTCTCGATAATCAACACCTGGTCTCAACCAACATTATCATAATTTGTGGAAATTCAATTGGTTTTAAAACATTATTTCTTAAAATTTCGCAGTTGGATCACCATTTCTTCGTCTCCACTTATGTCTTTCCATACGGAATCTTCATCGCTGGCTCAGATATGAGCGTCAATTAATCATAACTAACTTACTTGAGTTGGAAAGCCTAATAATTCCTTGAAGAACACCCTTGAAATTTATTCGTAATTAAAATTTCTTCGATTCTCAAACCTTTATTACAAGTATCTCCCACATGATTGAGGTATGTTTCGCCTTCTTACGTATTAATCGCTCATCTGAGTCATTATTAAGAATTCTTTAGTCTTCTGTTGTTGTCCCTTCATTCGTTTGCTTTTTTCTGATATACACAACTTTACTTTCTTATATCTATAATTATTTTACTTAATATGGCTTACTAACTAATCCATTTCACGCCAAAATCTTAGACTTGAACTATATCATATATAACATATATCCGTTTCTGATTTGATGTCTTCGTATCCACACGTTATCCGCATAACGATTCTTTTTTGCACGCACATGTCCACCATTTATTGGCTTGTAATCATATCAATACTCAACATGTACTCCATCTACTATACATGATTACTTCACTTCTTTTAAAACACTCAAAGAATAAACCTCACACAAGAAGATAATTTGTGTATATAATTTTTCTTGGAAAGCTGTGTAAAGAACAACAGTGCAACAAAATAAATGGAAGAATCCATAAGTCAATAAATCATGATTGAAAAAGAAGAACAAGTGATAATTTAGATATGAATTAGATAACCATATTTTTACTCAAGATGGTCAGTCTTTCATACTATATGGCATACAACACATGATTAGGTGGCGTCCCACCAGACTCTTCATCATTTCGACAAAGCATCACACCATAACACTACTCGTCTCAATGAGAAAAATATTTAGAAGGAAGAATGATTTAAAAAGGGATACAATAAATTTTCTTTCTTTCTTGTCTCATATGACTTGTTAATGAAAGAAGCTCATATGTATTCAAAAAAATAATTAGGAAGAATATACGTTGTCGTACTAGAGAAAAGAATGACATCATTGGTCGCCATCTACGTTTTACTTATGTATATCTTTAGAGCTCATTCGAGTAACCAATTCCAAATATAAGTCATATAATAACTTCAGAAAGTCCTTGAGAAATATCTTCACAAATCACCTACTATGCCGGCCAATTGCCTACCATTAAGTCTTATATTTTTAGCGTCGTGCCTCCATATTCGATATTTTAATAACTCGACCATAATCGTGTCTTTACGGGATTTATAGTCATAGCTTTTAATTTCATCTATGCCGCATAAAATAACAATCGATCATGCAACAGCTCGACCCCGTCGATAGGAATATTATTCTTCTTCAATAGTCTGGAAGTTTCCTCTATTTACTTCAATCATCCTCGGCTTCTTTTGGGTCAACAAACTCTTTTAAACTTTAATAGTTTTAGGATTTGGTTAAATAATATTTCCATATGTTGATTCTCTTGTTGATACTAGTAAACAAAGTTTACGCTCTTCTTACGAGAAAAATTTAAATTTCTCCGTATTAACGGTTCTACTTGGCCCTCTGAACTAACAATATTGAGTCTAGATCAACCATTCTTCCAGGTAATCTACTGCTTATAAAAAACAAGAAACTCAAGTATTAATTCAACAACCAAATTTTAAAAATCATTTTGTGTAAAGATCTTTTAGAAATTTTGTTAAGCAAATATTTTTCGAAAACTTGTTTTAAAATTTTGAAAAACACACACATGGTCGTCATTACTATATGAGTTATTTGTTATTCTCATACTCTATCAATAAGATATCTAATTAAAGAAACGACCACATAAGGGTCCTCCACTTCGGTATATCTTCTTCCCTCATTGGGTTCATTTCACATTTATTAGTCGACGAAAACTTCGTGTACCGTTGCATACTATTTTATTCGTAACTCTAACTCCAGTGCTGATATCTGATACTATCTTTGATATCCTCTTCGTTGTCCTTGAAGCCATAATTAAAACCAATTAACGCAATTCGACGTTCTGTTCGTATATAAGGTTGTATTTTTTTATTAACTTTAAATATACCTAACAAAGCAGATGTGTCGTTCCCTATGCAGTGCCCGAGAAGTAATAAGAAAATTTTCACAACAGTGGTGCTTTTGAAACTTGCAACATTGGTTCTTCATCAACTCCCATCAACTCACTGCCTCCATCCCGGAGCTGTCGTACAACACAATTCTATGTTGGTTCATGTTAAAACTCATCTATCTCTCCTTATACGAAATTCTCAAATGAAGTAATCTCAATTTCATTCAAAACCACATGAAAATCAAGGTAATTTACCCAATATCCGTCGAGCTGTTAACTCCTCGCACTATAGGATCTGGGTACTCCATATATGTATAGTGTCAATATATTCGCCTTACACCTATCTTAACAATATCCTATCTTAGTAATTAATATCATATCTGGTAATATTAACTCAAACTCAACATGAGTTTACTTAAAGTCTTTCCTTTCCTATATGATCTGGCAATCCTATTTTACTTCCACCTGTTCTTATTTCAGGGACCAATAACCTGTAACTCTGATACCAACTTGTAACGTCCCCAAATCCGAGATCAGGATTGGGTGTCACTAAATAACTTTAATCAATATAAACCTTTATATTAAAATAAATATACAGATAACCCCTCAATTCCGGATCATTTACAGGTTATGGTATGAAACAAGAATCTAACCTTCTAAAATTTATAACAACTAAATAAAATTTTGATACCTCTTTACTAACTTTCTCATCTTATTTACTCTGACATCTCCAACTTTCTTCAGCTGGGATCTCTCCAATTCTGCTGTCTATTGAGGGCTATTCACTTTTATCCTCATTGATACTGAAAGAAATAAGAAATTACAAAGCAAGAGTGAGCCAAAAATGCCCAGCAAATATCATAATAGTTTTTCAGGTATCATATCAAAGAAACTCCTGGAAACAATCTTTAAATGACTTTAAAAAACATCTTAATTTATTTAAAATAGTTGAGCGAATAAAACATCGGCCCTCATTGACCTTAATCATAAATCATATTTCTCTGAAAAGAACATTCAACAATTCTCAGGTTCAGCTCTTGAATCAACTTTTTTATTTGGTTTTGTAATCATAAACTTTCCAAGAAGGAATGCTGTTAATGGAGATCAACAATAAATTAGACCGGATACTAGAACCAATATTTGCACCCATACCCTGTTGAACAGTCACGATATAGTGCAGATCTATACCTACCTGTATAGATCCATTCGGGTTCCCAGACACTATGGCCCAATAATCAAGGGTCCAGCCGTCACTGGCCCCGACCCATTCTGGCCTCATAAATAAAGGGTTCAGCCATCTCCAGCCCTTATCGTAACCATCCAGTCCATGGAGTATTTTGATGTCAAATCACTTTGAGTTCAAAACATCCTGATTCAGGGTTCGCAAATAACCCGGAATAAAAGGTATTTGCTCAAGAGATCAATCAATAATAATAAGGAACAATAACAAAAAGTTACTTGCATAATTAAGAGTGATTGTAGCGAAATGTAAAATATTTAACTATTCTAAATTTTAAATAGGGAAGAAATACTTGCAATATATCACAAAAAAGTTTGAGAATACTTGCCTCAATTGATAACTCTCTGATCTTTAACTACCGGCCATATAACTCAGTTCTGGTATCTCCGTGTTTCCATCGACCGACTATCTGACCCTTCTTGTCAATCACCATTTTATTTTTATCTTATCTCTGTATTTACTCATCTCATGTATTTCATATAGACAAGCTTTACTCTTAATTCACTATGTCTGTCTTTGAATGCTCTGAACTATGTGTATCTATCATAAAAGATACCATTTCAATTATCCGACAATACATATCTGCCTATTATACATTTATCCTTATCGTCTACCGACCTGAAAATAACAGATAAGGATCATATTTTATTTAGTTAACGTTAAAAAGACACGTGGATTCATAATTCATATAACACGTAAAAACATAAGGCACGTATCACATAACTCATGTAACATACGAATCAGTTCGTCAAAACATTCGACTCGATGCTTTTAAAACTAAAATCGAGTCGAAATACAACTTTTCGATATTTACGCGACTCAGAAATGTTTACAAAATCAAGCGACCTTTCGAAACAAAATATTTTATGTCTCGAAACTATTTTTAATAGAAGAAGGACATTTTTTTGAGTCTAGATGCGTTCATTTCGTATTAAACGGATGAACAGTCTATTTATTATGAATAAAATAAGAATAATTCAATTAATAATATATTAGTTAAATTTTAAATACCTTTATACAATTTTTAAAAACTCAAAATGATTTTTAAATCATTATTTGACTTAATTATAAATAATTATATTTTATTTAACTATTTATAGTTAAAATTAATAGATTAAATAAATTAATCAATTAATTAAATTAATAAATAATTAACTAAAATAAATTATAAATATTTAAATCAAATTTAGATTTTTCAAAATAATAAAAGAAAATAAATTTTGGAATTAAAATAATTCAGTTAATTATTTAAAATAATTACCTAAATTATTTTTGGAATTTAAAAGTAATTTTTGAAATTCAAAAATGAATTTTGAATTGATTTTTAAAAGAAATTCACAGAAACAGTTTTTGGAAAATGATTTGGGGGAAAAATGGATCGAAGCCGGGTTTTCAATCGACAAAACGGGTCGGGACAAACGGATCTGGGTCGCGAGGAACCCAGAATCCGGCGAACTATTCCGGCAATCAGAAAAAGTTTCGACCAACTTCGATCTTGACCAAATTTGGGTCATTCGATTCGGTTGCAGCTTGGTTTTTATTCTCTTGCAAGGCAGGAACACAGACATGCCAACATCAACAACGAACAACAAACATAGCTTCAAATCCGATCATAATCGGAGCACGCCGGCGGTAAAGTCCGGCCATAATTCAATTTTCATCGTTTCTAAACTATATTTAACGATTCATATCTCAAAATGATGCTATGGAATCATACAAACTAACCCCGTAATCACAGTACGCAACAAATCATTTAACAATCAAGGAAATCGATTTGAAAAATTAAAAAACAATAACTCGATTCAATACTTCAAGGAATCGTTTAATATAATTGACTATATGAATAAATTCCTAATCACAACAGGAAGCTATCCAAATCATCAAAACAACCAGATAACCCCAGAATAAAAAAGCCCCAATTCGGGCCAAGAACCCGAAAAACAAAATTTAATAAGCTCGATTTGGACCACAGAATCACTCCCAAATTTAATTTTACCTCCAAGAACAATTCAAAAACCTTAACCCTAATTTTTGGGAGAAAAGCCCGCAAAGGTTGGCTCAGTTGGTTAAAGAGGGGATAACTATCATCTTGGTCACAAGTTTGAATCCCACGGGAGGAGAACTTATGATTATGTGAGTCAGGGTCTGTCACTTAAATGCGGTTTACCTTGGTTCACATGGTTTTCAGGCTATTGCGTGAGCCCGTAAGGTTTACCCAGTGCGCACCCAAAAGATAGCGGCTGCGGGTTACCTGCGATAAAAAAAATTGGGAGAAAATATGTTATTTTTTATATAATTTTCTGATTTTTATATAATAAAATAATAAATGAATAATAAATAAATGGTATTTATAGTTATAAAAATAATACCCCCAAAATTATTTAGAGCCTAATTATATCATTTTATAAAAATAATTAGCCAAAAAATAATAATTAATGAGAATAATTTTTAATTCAATAAATGCAAAAATTATGTCAAAATTTCCCAAAAATTATGAATAATCCAAATATGCAAAAATTTTGTATATTTAATAGTCCCATATTTTTATAATAATAATAAAAATACGATTTTTGTAGGCTTTAACTTCCCGATAGGGGCCCGAAAAAGTTATTTTTCACGAAATAGAACATTTTTTAAATTAACTAGATGTTCAGAAAATGAATGTGGTATACGCCATATTATGCATAATAAAGCCAATTGTTCTATATGAGATATCAGCTATTAAAACGAAACCTAGATAATATAACTTTAAATATAAATCCATTTAACACGTAAAAAAATACTCAAGAAAATAACCCGAACAACACAAAACACATATAACACAAAATGGATAACTTTTTATGAACAATCATAATTTATAATAGCATAAGTCACATAATACTCATTTAATATATCACAAAACAATCATAAATTCTCGGTCGTTACAATATAACCCCACACAATTATTGTTATTCCCAAACAATGCAACAAGAATTACAGAAGGGGGGTTGAATGTAATTCTGTCTTCTTTTTCTGATTTTAAAAATGTTCTTACTTGCTATATAACTGTGTTTGATTTGCAAGAAGTGCAGAATGAAGGTAAAATAGAAATCAAAATACAAAGCAATAAAACACAAGGCTTTAAAACTTTCTGGTGGATTTGAAATTATCCACCACATATATATATATATATATAAAGATGAGAACTCTGTGATGCTTGAATAACACACAGCTGCTTACAAGTTGAACAACAAGAACAACTGAGAAATTCTTTACAGATTTTGCTTTTTCTATTTCTCTAGTTTTTCTTTCTAACTTGGATAATTTTCAACTTGCTACTCTTGGTTTATATATTACCAAGTTACATGATAGTAAAACAAGACAATAAGACAAACTAAATCTAGTCTAACTTCATGCTGTTACATTACTCTATCCAGCATCTTTGAATCTTCATAATTGCATGGAAATGGTAATGCTTCTTTGTTCTCTAAGTCCTACAATTAGGCTGCCACATTCCATTTGCAAACACCCGACGCATGTGACTGTGTTGTCACTGTCAACTGCTTTTTTGAATTTATGATCATCCGTCGGAACTATGTTAGTCATCCGTCAGGAGTCTTGTTGATTATCTGTCGGGAGCCTTTGTAGATCATCCATCGGGAGTCTTTCTGTCTCTTGACTTTATTTCACTTATCAGAATTACAAGACATCTTATATTTACAATTAGCCAACATATTCTGCATATCAATCTAGTAGTCAACATGACTCAAAGAAACCTACAACATCTAATCAACTAAAACATTGTTATTTGCAAAAATGTGCTACAATACTTATTGTTACATAAACTACACTCTCGATGGATGTTCAGAGGTCATCCTTCGGGCCTATTGTAGAACATCCGTCGAGAGCTACAAAAACACTAAGTTAAATCTACTAAGGTATTTTGTTCAACTTATCATCAAGTTCACAACATATTTCTAACAATCTTCCCCAATTTATGTCTACTGGAATTGTAGCCATAAATTAAGAGAAACTTAATGATAACAAAATACCCTAAATGTACAGATTGAATTATGGTAGATAAAACTAGTAAGTGCTACAGTTTATTTGAAAATTGAACAAAGTAAAGTGTACAAAGAGTTCTCACAATCATTATCAAGGTGCTCCTCTAGTCTAAGCAGATGTTTTCTATTTCTTTGGCTGTCTTGATTTCTTCCCAAGCTTCTAGTTATTTTCTTCTATTTTATTTTTGAGTTGTCTGTGAAATTCAAATTCTTCAGCATTTGATAGATCCAGCTTTCCTTGCATTTCCAATAGAGTCTGATTGCTTGAGATGCTCAATTGGTCATCCAGTCTGAAGAATCTCCTAACACCTTTATCATCCATGAATTCCATCAGCCAGTAAGGCCTCAAATGCACTTTATTTCCTGTGAAGGGAATTGATAGAGTCTTTGAAAGTGCATCTGAGGCTTTTCTGCTCCTTAGTTCTTCTATCTTCTTTAGAACCATTTTCTTGGCAGTCACATTAAATCCAAATTTTTTCTTGAAAGATGAGAAGATCTTTATCAAAATAGAACAGCTCTCTTGAAGAATCCTGTGAAGGGGCCATATGATCTCTTTCCCACCCTTGTATTTGAACACCAGTCTTTCAGGGAGATTTCTGTGAGCATCAATTGCTCTTACTTCTTCTAGCTCATCCATATACAAATTTATATCTGAAAATTCCTTGATGTCACCGATATATAGAAGATCTCCCTTATCGACAATTGGTTGAGTTTTGGTTAAGGTTTTGGTTTTGAGTTTCACAGGCTTGACCTTCTTGATTGCTCTTGTCTTTGTCTTCTTTAACTTGTTGAAGATCGGTAAATTTAGCTCAGGGAGAGGCAAGCTATCCCAGTCTACTGGCTCATCTTTGAGAACTATTGGCTCACCATGAAAGTTCCTTGTAGGATCCACCTTAAATTCATCCTACACCTTTGAGGGCTTGGATGTTTGAGCTATAGATGTAGACTGATTGGAAATATAATCTTCCATCTCATCATCATTGAAGTCCAATCTTCTTTTGGGAAGGATTTTGTGTCTGAACTTCCTTTTCTGTTGAGGTATCTTGTGCATTTTCTGATCCTGATCTTCAGCTACCATATGTTGTTTCTCAGAAATCTCAGTTGTAGTTTTCACAGCTTGAAGCTTGGGTACTATAGCATCTTGCTTTTTCTTCTGTTTGAGCTTCTTAGCATCTAAAGCAGCTTGCTTCTTTTCTTGCTTGATTCTCTCCTTTTCCTCCTTCTTAGCTTCTGCAAACTGAGGGTGTCCAGCCACCACACAGATTTCTTTCCCATTCCTGTAGATCTTAGAAATTCTTCTCTTTAGCACAAAGTCAGTTGAATCTTTGAAGAATGCAATGGACCTTGCCAACAGCTTCTTTTCATCTGGCCTTAGAGTCTCAAACATAAGATCCAAGGGATTTTTGTCAGATGACTTTGGATAATGACAGAATACCATGACATAATTAATGAAGGACCGCATAATCCAACCAAGCTCTCTGTTGTAGTTGCAGATCATCCAGCAAAGACCATACTGTTAGGTCCCAATATGTTTGTAGAAGGGGGGTTGAATACAAACTATACCGTTTAATCGAATAAAATACGGAATAAAAAGTGAAACAAAATTTAAGTTAAATAAAACTATTATTAAACTTGAAAGGTGTTACAACAACGGTATCGTTTACAAGGGATAAATCTCAAATAAATTATTCCAAATCTAGAATAAATTCGACATGAACTTTTTCTATTTTTGAAATAAAAAGATCAAATGTTAAAAGCAATTTGAGATTAAGTTCTAGGGATTTTGATTCGCTAGATAGTTACACAAGAACAAGAGAAGGATTTCTAGTGGTTTAGATTTAACAATAAATACTAGAAATTAATGTCCTGAAATATTACAGTTGAAGATAATAAGTTCTCTGTTGCTTTTATTTCTTTGCTCTTTTAGCCTTTCACGAAGGACTTCATTCAATTTTGAGCTTCTTTTGACTTTGTTGAGAAAAACCCAAATCTCTGATAAAGAACGATTCTCAAACAGATGAAGTGATACCTTGAAAGATCCTTCACTCTGACAATATACAAATATGCTCATTTTATTTAGTGATCTATCAAAAGCAGCTGAGATCCTTGAGATTTCAGTCTTGATAGCATTCATGTACACGTCATTGTTTGGATTAGAAATTTCCAGCCTGTCGAGAAGATGTAGAAACTCCCTATCATTGTTTGTACTCAGTTGAGGTATATCAATAACTCTTCTTGCTTCATCCCATTTTACACCAATCTTCAGAGTGACATCTCTTCTTCTTGCTTCAGCTTTAATGTCATGAAGACGTTGCTTTTCAAGAGTTTCTGTTCTTTGGATTTCTTTCCTCATATCAATGATCTGAGATATCTTTTTAAGTTCAGCTTCTTTTCTCTTCAACTCTGACTGCTGCTGCTGGAACTCTTTCTCAAAAACAGGATCCACTTGAGCTTCCTCTTCCCATTCTTCAAAATTACTTTCCTCCTCAGCTTCAAAGAAACCAGCTTTATCTTCCAAGACTGGTTCAGTGGGAACATCAAGAATATCGAAGTCATCTTGTTCTCCACTATAGTAGACATCATCAGCCTTCCTTGTCTCTCCAGCAGAAGAATCTTTTTCTTTTCCTTTTGCACTTCTCCCCTAGTTGAGGAATCCTCTACAAATTTTCCTTTAGACCCTTCATCACCTCCATTACCTCCAGAGCCCGAGCCTCCACCAGACGGCCCTTCAAAGAAGGTCCTTTGCTCCTCATTAGGGCAGTGAGAATTTTTAATTATAAAATACAAGTGCTTCATCCCTTCATTGAGATGTTCCATGCCCTTTTCTATCTTTAGGAATCTGGAGGAGTCCAGTGAGTGGTTCATTTCAATCAGATCTTCAAGAGAGTTCATTCTTGTATGGATAGAGTAGAGGTTTGAAATGTCTTCGACTGATAAAGTTGGAGATTCCTGAATGGAGTTAAGCTTTGGTATCACAGTGGTCTTCAAATCTGAGATATCATTCCTGATGAATGCCAGCTGATTGTTGACAGAGGTGGAAGAAGAAGACCGTTCAACCACTTGTGCTTTTAATATTTGAGCCTCAGCCTGACTTTTAGCAAGTTGTTCATTCAGAGTAGCAATCTGAGCTAACAGGTTTTCAGTGTTTGTGTCTGTGTGTGAGCTCACCTGAATATCTCTCTTTTTGGTTCACTCATCTCACGTGCTTGTGTTTCTCTCAATATAATTGCTCGTGAGGAGCCATCCTGTTGTTGGTCAGTCTGTACCTGCAATTGAAATTACCCTAGCCTCTTCAAGAGAGGTTAGTGTTGGTGCAACGGGAATTCACGAGTCCCGATCCTCAGTCAAATCTATCTTTTCATGTGAAATAGATGTCTGAATTTCTTCAAGGGTAGATTGACCGAGTTGCCATCCACGTTCTCCAGATAAATCTGCGAGTGGAGAATCCCGTGAGGGAGCCAGAGGTGTTGGATCTGGGAGGGGAGAAAATGACTCTATTAGAGGTGGCTGAGAGTCAGATTTTCCCTATGAAGCATGTGACTGCTATTCTGCCGTAACTATGGCAGGCACTGTAACCGACTCAATGTGCACTTCTTTCTCTGTGTCCTGAGTGTCATCTATTGGTATGTATGCTTCCATTGTGAGTAATGGATGTGTGCTTGACTCAGTACAAGATGCCATGGCTCTATGGAGAATTTCAATAGATTCATCTTGTTGAGAGAATATCTCTAGTAACTGTTCATTGGCCATTTCAAAGTCCATGTCCTGTTGGGAGGACAAGGATGGGCTTTCAGATGCCTCAGTAAATGTTCTTCTTTTCTTGGGAGGAGGCAGAGCTGAGGGTTCATTAACATCCAAAAACACACTACTTCCTACTAACCTTCTCGGTAACATTTTTGACAGTGGGGGAGAGTTTGAGAAAGGTTGTGACTATGTGTTTGGCTCTATGACCTGGGATTGAAGCTGCGGTTCTACAACTTCATGGTCAGCCCTATCAACCACTGGGGGCCTTTCAACAGAAGTAGGAATATTTTGAGAGTGAGGAATTATTACCTGCAGTGGAAGAGCATCAGATGTTTTTTCCTGGGTGGCTTGAACCACTGGAGGTTGAGCTTGCTGTTCATGACCGGGAAGATTGAAAATTGGTAAAGGAATGAAAGTAGCCAAGAAAGCAGATACAAGTACTAGAACTTGCATGAATTTGAAGGTAGTGTCTTGGCGTGTGTAGATCGTTTGGCTTACCGGAGAGGGTTTAGCTATTGATGAGTTAGCAAAAAGAGCCTTATGCTCAGGTGTGAGAAGATGTTCTTCTATAAGCATAAGAAAACGAACATAGTAGCACGAAACCCTATGATTCGTAGAATGATCATGCAAAGCTGCAGTGAGACGAATATACTGCAGAGTGGAAGTGATGTTGTGAAAATTGGATTTAGTGCAGTTGGCAAACAATTTGGAAATTGTATCGAAGAAAATATCCCATTCAGAAACCATATTGGATTTAGACAGCTTAATTAAATTAATCAACCCCTGATAGTGAATTGCATGGAAAAAGTTTGAAATCTCATTGTCAGATGGTAAATTACAGAAATTATCCATTGGAAAATTTAAAGCTCTATTGATGACTGTTTCATCAACTACATACTGTGTGTTTGCCACGGTGAATGAAAAAAATTTAGAATCAGCGGCCACAGTAGAAGTTGTGCAAATCAGTCTAAGCAAATCGACATTTAATAGAACATTTGATTTAATAGCAGAGCTAACAATCGAATGATCATTTAAAAATCTAATCCACGACTTAAATTTTTCAACATTACAATTTTCCGGATTAAAATAACCAACATGATTATGTGAGACAATTTGGAAATTGAGAGCCACTAAAAAATTCAATAAAACACGCACTTTCAGAATTTTAAGAATGAAATTAATAAAATTCGAATTAAAAATTAATTAATAATTTGAATTAATTCAATTAAATCCAAAAAATTTAAAAAATTGTGTCTTGTTGATTTTTAGTCCCACAAACACACTAACCCACGACACAATACCAGACACACAATCAGATTGAAGTTTAAAAACACTCGACACAAAAACAAAATCAGAACACAGAGTGAAAGAAAGAACTGAAATAAAATAAAAATAAAAAATTGGGCAGCACTCCTATATGTATACAAGCGTATGCATATAACAGGAAGTGAGGAATAAGATTGATGAGTAAGAACTCGAGCAAGAAAGGACACTGGCGATTTGGTTTTTAAAAACGAAGTAGACGACTGTTGGGAGGAAGATGGAAACAAAACAAACACAAGAAGAAAAAAAACGTAATAGCTGCCTAAGTAGTACAACTGGTATGACAATCCAGGATTGTCATACCGATTGTCATACCAGGCAAACGGTTGAATTTAAAAGAAACTAAAAATAACTGGTATGACAATCCGATAGTCATACCGATTGTCATACCAGTACAAAAAATAAAAAGAATTTTAACAGAATAAACTAGAAAGACAATCGATAGTCATACCGATTGTCATTCTAGTACAAAATAAAAAGAAATATATATAATATAATTTTTATAACTGGCAAGACAATTGATAGTCATACCGATTGTCTTGCCAGTATAAAACTATACTGAAAATTTAAACTAAACACATATAAACTGGAATGACTTTCAGCAAGACAATTTCAATAGTCTTGCCGATTGTCATTGCAGTTATAAAACAAACTTAAACAGTATTTACAAATACAGAAAATATTTACAAAATTAAAATATTCAGAAATAATTATATTTTAGTACAAAAATAGATTTCTTTTAATTTTAGCAAATAAAATTCATAGAAAAATATTTTTTAGAGAAAATAAAATATTCTGAGATATTAAAATTAACAAGTTGAATAAATAAATAAGATAAGATAATAAAAATTACATAGAAATAAGCAAGGAATATGGTAAACATGATAAAATAAATTTGCAAATGAATTTTTCATTCATGAAAAATTCATTTGTAAATTCATTCAAGAACAGATCTCAGATATTAACTAGTTTAACACTAAAACTATTCAACATACCCAATTTACCAACTAATCTGGTAAATGTGGATTCATCAAGTAGTTTAGTGAAAATATCTGCTATTTGTTCTTCTGTTGGAACAAAAAATAGTTTAACAGTACCATTCATGACATGCTCTCTTATGAAATGATACCTGATGTCGATGTGCTTGGTCCTCGTGTGGTGCACAGGGTTGTTGGTGATGGCTATTGCACTTGTATTGTCACATAGAATGTGAATTTTGTTCAATACAGAGCCATAGTCCCGTAGCTGGTTCCTAATCCATAAGATTTGAGCACAGCAGCTTCCAGCAGCAATATATTCAGCCTCGGCCGTTGAGTTGGAAACTGTTTGCTGTTTCTTGCTGTACCATGAGACTAGCCTGCTACCAAGGAATTGACAACTCCCTGAGGTGCTTTTCCTATCAACAAGACTTCCTGTGTAATCTGAATCTGTATATCCAACAAGGTTAAAACCAGATTCTTTAGGGTACCAAATACCTAGATTTGGTGTTCCCTTAAGATATCTCAAGATTCGTTTAACAGCAACGAGATGAATATCTCTAGGATCCGCTTGGAACCTTGCACATAAGTATGTAGCATACATAATATCTGGTCTACTTGTAGTAAGATAGAGTAACGAGCCAATCATACCTCCGTAGCTTGTGATATCTACCTTAATGGAGTTTTCACATGGTCCAAGCTTGACAACTGTAGATGATGGAGTCCTTGCTGATGCAGAATCCTCTAGATTGTACTTTTTAAGGAGTTCCTTGAGATACTTGGATTGACAAATAAATATTCCATCTAACCTTTGATTTACTTATAATCCAAGAAAGAACTGCAGCTCTCCCATCATGCTCATTTCAAATTTGTTGTGCATTAACTTAGCAAATCTCTTACAGAGACTATCATTAGTAGACCCAAATATTATATCATCCATATAGACTTGGACTAATATAGTATCATTTTTATGCTTTTTAGAAAAGAGAGTTTTGTCTATGACATCCCTAATAAAACTATTTTCAATAAGAAATTAAGAAATAGTGTCATACCATTTTCTCGGAGACTGTTTGAGACCATAAATAGCTTTGAAAAGAAAGTAGACATAGTCCAAATGATCTGGATCTTCAAAACCAGGAGGTTGCTCTGCATACACTTCTTCATCCAGCTTTCCATTCAGAAATGCACTCTTGACATCCATTTGATAAACTTTAAAGTTCGAGAATGCTGCGAATGCCAGAAATATCCTGATGGCCTCTAGTCTAGTCACTGGAGCATAGGTTTCATCATAATCAATGCCTTAAGCTTGAGAATAACCTTTAGCTACCAGTCTTGCTTTGTTCCTTGTAACCACACCATCTTCATCTAGTTTATTCCTGAATACCCACCAAGTACCCACAGATTTCTTGTGTGTAGGTCTAGGTACCAGTTTTCAGACTTGTTGATGTTCAAACTAATTGAGTACATCTTGCATAGCAATCACCCAATCTGGATCAGTCAGTGCTTCTTCAATCTTCTTAGTTCCATCTCAGAAAGAAATCCTGAGAACAGACATTCATTTTGAGTAGCACGTCTAGTTCTGACTCCAACATCTGGATCACCAATAATCAACTCGAAAGGATGAGCTTTATTCCAGACAGTCCGTCTTGGAAGATTTGATCTTGATGATTCGCCTTAAAATACATTGGAATGTTGTGTCCTACTACTTGAACCTTCAGCATCTCCCCCTGAGTTGTTGCCAGGTTGACTTGATGATTCTTCGTCAGTAGCAGTGGTATCTCCATTGTTGCCAATGTTTCCATCACCATTACCTTGAGTATCATCATGATTAACATGTTCTTCACCAGCAGCAACCTCAGGTTCTTGATCATTTTCTGATTCTGAATCTGACATATCATCAAACTTCAATTTCTCTGAAGGATCTTCAGTTTGGATACTAGGGATTTTAGTGTCATCAAATGTAACATTGACACTTTCAGTTACTTTATGTTGATCAATGATATACACCCTGTATGATCTTCTTCCATAACCAACAAAAATACCCTCATATGCCTTTGCCTCGAACTTGCCACGACGATCATCTCCATCCTTGAGCACGAAGCATCTAGCAACAAATACATGAAAGTATTTGATAGAGGGTTTCTGTTCATTCATAATCTCATAAGGAGTCTTCATGAGGTCCTTGTTGATTAGAGTTCGATTCTGATTATAACATGCAGTATTGACAGCTTCATCCCAAAAGTACATTGAAAGACCTGATTCACTTAACATAGTTCTTGCAGCTTCAATCAATATACGATTCTTCCTTTCTACCACTCCATTTTGCTGAGGGGTTCTAGGAGCTGAAAATTGTCTGGTAATCCCTTTGTCTGTACAATATCCATTGAGAAGTGAATTCTTGAATTATGTTCCATTATCTGACCTTATTGCTCTAACAGGGACATTAGAATCTAACTCGATCAATTTGATATGATCAATCACAGATTGTGGAGTTTCATCTTTAGAGTGAAGGAATAAAACCCACGTATACTTGGAATAGTCATCAACTATCACAAGACAGTAACACTTCTTTGACATCGAAAGAACATTCACTGGTCCAAACAAATCCATGTGCAATAATTGAAGAATACCGGTTATGGAGGATGTGTCAATGCCTTTGTGACTTGCTTTCTTTGACTTTCCTTTCTGGCATGCCTCACACAGTCCTTCTGGGGAGAATTCCAGTTGAGGCAGACCTCTGACCAATTATATCTTAACAAGAGAATTCATTGCTTTTTAATTTTGATGGGAAAGTCTCTTGTGCCATAGCCAACTCTCATTTGACGATGCCTTTGCATAGAAACAATTGACTTCAGGACTGCTTCCAGAGTTCATGTCAGCTACGAACAGATTTCCTTTCCGGATTCCCATCAAGGAGGGTTTTTCACTTTTCTTGTGCAGGATCTGACACTTTAGCTTGTCGAATAAAATATAGTAGCCTTTGTCACAGATCTGACTGATACTAAGCAGATTGTGTTCAAGTCCTTGCACAATATACACATTTTCAATGATAACATTTCCAGCTTGCAAACAGCCATATCCCTCAGTTAAACCTTTGCTGTTATCTTCAAAGGTAACCACTGGGTCATCTTTTTCAACCACATTTGATAGCAGGGCTCTATCTCCGGTCATTTGTCTTGACGATCCGCTGTCAAGAATCCACACTACCAGTTCCACCTGTTTAATGCCTTGCAATACAAATGGATTAGACCTTCTTCGGAACCCAAACTTGGTTGGGTCCGGCATACTTGTAGAATTGGCCTTTATCAGGCAAACCAACATTCTTAACTTTTATGTTCTCAACTTTCTCAACGACTGGACATTTGACCTTATAAACAGCCTTGACAAATTTCTGTTTAGGCTTAGGCACAAATGTCTCCTTTCTAGCTTTAGGAGGACTAGCAGTCTTAGACCTATTATGCTTCCTATTATTCACATGCTGACGAGGAGTAGTCTTATCACTAGAAACGTGCTTACCATTAAAATAAGCATACATCAAATTAAAGGCACAAGACATGCAATTAGGAACACCATATACTTTATGAGAGGAATTAACAACTGGCAAATTATGCATGGTAGGCATGACATGTTTGTTATCCAACTCAGGTGTGTCTGAGTTAGTCTTAGTTACTTTCACAACTTTGACTGGAACTTTCGACACACTTGGATTGGAAACAACCTTCTCATTAGCAAGATCTTCAGCACGTATTTCTTCTTGAATAATAAAAGAGGTCTCATCAAATGGTTCAGCAATTGATTCTTTATGGAGGGGTTTATCAACACCCTTAAGCACATGTGGTACTTCCCTACCTTTAGCACAAACATGAGGAGGGGAGTTTATGCCTAATTCTCCAATAGCAACATTTTAATCATAACCTACTCCAGATGTTTGATTAATAGTTTGCTTATTGTAGAACTCTTTAGCCTTAGAGAAAGAATTAAAGTAAGCTTTAACCTTAGTTTCAAGACCGGTGATCTTGTGTTTGAGAATAGTTTCGAGTTGTCTATAACAGTTAACTCTGTTCTCTAGAAAAGATACTTGTTCTTTTAATTTGTCTTGATTAATGTGCACAAGTCTTAATTCATTGACCTCTTTCTCAAGGTCTTTGATTTGTTGAGTTAATATTTTATTTTCATGACGAGCACAATCTAGGGAGCCTCCTAGATGATAAACTAATTCAGCATCAGTAAATTTTACCTCATTTTTTGACGATGAAGTGTTTCCATCAATAGCCATATGAGCAAGATTCCCAATTTCTTCATCTTCACTGTCAGTATCATCCCAACTTCTTTCCTTTGCCAGGTAAGCCCTTTCAGATTTATTCTTCTGATTAGAATCATAAGAGTTCTTCCTTGTTTTGGCTTCCTACATTATGTGGCAAAGTGTCCCAACTCATTGCAGTTAAAGCATCCAATGGTGCTCCGATCAACCATCCCTGTTTTGTATCCACCACTACTGGTGTTAGAGGATAAAGATCCACCTTTCTGGAATCTGTTGTAGTTGGACTTGTACTTGAACTTGGGATTCCTCTTGAATCTGACATTGGAGAATCTCTTGACAATCAGTGCCATTGACTCATCTTCCAATTGCTCCAGTTCTTCCAAGGAGTAAAACTCATCTCCTGATTGATTTGTAGTAGGAGGATCAAATTCTGCTACTATCACATTTTCCTTAGCCTTGGAAGACTGTACCATTTTCTCTGACTGTTGAGATTGTTGTTGTTGTTGTGGTTGTTGTTGTTGTTCTTCAGCTACTAGAGCAGTAGACATGCTGACCACTCTACCTTTCCCGTAGACTTCCTTCTGCTGATCTGCTCCAACTCATAGGTTTTTAACACACCATAGAGCCTTTCCAAAGAAATCTCACTCAGATCTCTTGCTTCTCTTATGGCAGTGATTCTATGTTCAAGATGAGTTGACAGTGTTAAAAGGAACTTTTTGTTGACCTCCCTGATTGAATAGTATTTTCCATTTATGTTCAGGTTGTTGATCAAAGCATTGTACCTCTCGAACACTTCGGTAATTACTTCTCCTGGATTGGATTTGAAATGTTCATATTCAGAGGTTAGGATCTCTAACTTGTTCTCCCTAACTTCCTCTGTGCCTTCATTAATCACCTCAATAGTTTCCCAGATGTGTTTGGAATTTTTACAGTTCATCACATGTCTGTTCATCAAGGAATCAAGGGAATCAACTAAAATTAATTGAAGGCTGGCATCCAAGGAGGCTTCTTCCATTTCAGCAGGAGTAAAATCTTCAGGCTCTTTTGCATAGGTTCTAGCTTTGGTAATTACAACATCATTTTCTATAACCTCTGGTTCAATAACCATCAAAATTTTTGGACCCTTCTTTAACACATCCAGATATTTGGGATTTGCAACTTGTAAGAACAAGAGCATCTTCTTCTTCCACATAATATTATTTTCTTTATCGAACAGTGGAATTTTAACGGTTCCAACTTTTTGTGAAGTCATTATGAATTTTTGAATAAATAAAAATTCAAGGAGTGGAAGAATCACAAAAGTCTAGGATCTTGATTTGTTCGTTAATTAGAAGGCTTTGATACCAATTGTTAGGTCCCAATATGTTTGTAGAAGGGGGGTTGAATACAAACTATACCTAATCGAATAAAATACGGAATAAAAAGTGAAACAAAATTCAAGTTAAATAAAACTATTATTATACTTGAAAGGTGTTACAACAACGGTATCGTTTACAAGGGATTAATCTCAAATAAATTATTCCAAATCTTGAATAAATTCGACATGAACTTTTTATATTTTTGAAATAAAAAGATCAAATGCTAAAAGCAATTTGAGATTAAGTTCTAGGGATTTTGATCCGCTAGATAGTTACATAAGAACAAGAGAAGGATTTCTAGTGGTTTAGATTTAACAATAAATACTAGAAATTAATGTCCTGAAATATTGCAGTTGAAGATAATAAGTTATCTGCTTCTTTTCTTTCTTTGTTCTTGAGTTGGTTGAATATTGAATGTGATGTCTTGAATGCTATGCTTCTGTTTTCTTTAGTAATCAATCAATAGAATTGAATTGTACTGGCAAGACAATCCGTTGATCTAGCAAGACAATCGGTGAGACTATTGAATGAACTGGAGAGACTATCGGCAAGACAATTGAATGAGCTGGAGAGACTTTCAGTATGCCAATTTAATTGTACTAGAAAGACTTTCGATATGACAATTAAATTGTCATACCAGTTCAACTGTTTGTCTTGCTGAATTAATATTGAATATAAATTTAAAATTAATGCTGAAAATACATAATATTAATTTAGAATTAATTAACCAATTAATTCAATTAATCAATAAATTAATCTTGGCAGATATTATTTATTTTCTTAATTAAATTATATGACTTAATAAATTAATAGAGAATTAATAATATTCTTGAACAACAACCACTCTTCTGACAATCTTCTGAAAATCACTGAAAATTATGAATCATTTCCACCACTTCAATGTTGACACTCGATGTACTGTCTGGTTCATGAATGACTAACTTCCGTGACGTTTCTTCATGTCTTGACTTTGATAAAATGATTTTCTTCAGATTAAATCCCTGTAATTATCTAATACCCTGACAAGATCTCTGGTACTTGATTAAATCCACAATCTTGATTTATATCACTGAGGCTTGATCAATTTCTTGAACTTCTTCCAGTGAATTAATTCCTCAAGTCTGTAGATGAACATTATTTCTTAATCCTTTGACAAATGTTACTTTGAAAGATCTCTTTGACGGTGGATCTACTATTTACTTATTACATTCTTATTTGAGTTGAGTTAAATCTCGAATAAACAAATAGACTATGACATATGCCTTTCAATCTCCCCCTATTTGTTTGTTAGACAATAACAACAAGTACCTTGAGGATAACTCAACTAACAAATAAGAAAAAGATATAAACAGAAATGCAAAGTAAATAGCAGAAAAGTTCTGGATTATAATCAACATTTTCCAGATTCCAAAAGAAATTTACAAGTGAATACAAGATAGGTGTTCCTCTAATCTGAACATATGAATACATTGGTCTATCTTGATTCATAAAGCTTTAAGCATATTACATTAAGTTTTGAGCTATTCGAATTCAGTTGTCTTCCCTTCCGAATTCACCTTCTTCCAATTCTTGCAGCAACTCCTTGTCAAAGACACGATCCCTTTCTGAAGTGAAACTGTCTGGTCTAACTGGTTGAACTCCAACTGACTTTAGCTTATTCTTCAACTGATTGTACCTTTTAATGTTCTTTTCACAGTAAGCTTGAATCAGATCAGCAGCTTTAGATTTCTACTCAGATGAGTATCCAACAGTTCTTAAGTGATGTTACATCCAGACAAGATGCTTGGCAGAGTAGTCTTTAAGAGATTGTGAATCGAGATGGCAGATTTGAAGACAGTCGGATTTAAAGAATCTTACTTGAAAGGGTAAGTTTACCACTTGAGGACTAGCCCTATTAGCAAACTCTTTTAGCCTTTCACGAAGGACTTCATTCAATTCTGAGCTTCTTTTGACTTTGTTGAGAAGAACCCAAATCTTTGATAAAGAAAAATTCTCAAACAGATGAAGTGATAGCTTGAAAGATCTTTCACTCTGACAATATACAAATATGCTCATTTCATTTAGTGATCTGTCAAAAGCAGCTGAGATCCTTGAGATTTCAGTCTTGATAACATTCATGTACACGTCATTGTTTGGATTAGAAATTTCCAGCCTGTCGAGAAGATGTAGAAACTCCCTATCATTGTTTGTACTCAGTTGAGGTATAACAATAACTCTTCTTGCTTTCATCCCATTTTACACCAATCTTCATAGTGACATCTCTTCTTCTTGCTTCAGCTTTAATGTCATGAAGACGTTGTTTTTCAAGAGTTTCTGTTCTTTGGATTTCTTTCTTCATATCAATGATATGAGATATCTTTTTAAGTTCAGCTACATTTTTCTTCAACTCTGACTGCTGCTGCTGGAACTCTTTCTCAAAAACAGGATCCACTTGAGCTTCCTCTTCCCATTCTTCAAAATTACTTTCCTCCTCAGCTTCAAAGAAACCAGCTTTATCTTCCAAGACTGGTTTAGTGGGAACATCAAGAATATCGAAGTCATCTTATTCTCCACTATAGTAGACATCATCAGCCTTCCTTGTCTCTCCAGCAGAAGAATCTTTTTCTTTTCCTTTTGCACTTTTCCCCTGCTTCTCCCCTAGTTGAGGAATCCTTTACAGAGTTTCCTTTAGACCCTTCATGACCTCCATTACCTCCAGAGCCCGAGCCTCCACCAGATGGCCCTTCAAAGAAGGTCCTTTGCTCTTCATTAGGGAAGTGAGAATTTTTAATCATAAAATACTAATGCTTCATCCCTTCATTGAGATGTTCCATGCCCTTTTCTATCTTTAGGAATCTGGAGGAGTCCAGTGAGTGGTTCATTTCAATCAGATCTTCAAGAGAGTTCATTCTTGTATGGATAGAGTAGAGGTTTGAAATGTCTTCGGCTGATAAAGTTGGAGATTCCTGAATGGAGTTAAGCTTTGGTATCACAGTGGTCTTCAAATCTGAGATATCATTCCTGATGAATGCCAGATGATTGTTGATTGAGGTGGAAGAAGAAGACCGTTCAACCACTTATGCTTTGAATATTTGAGCCTCAGCCTGACTTTTAGAAAGTTGTTCTTTCAGAGTAGCAATCTGAGCTAACAGGTTTTCAGTGTTTGTGTCTGTGTGTGCGCTCACCTGAATATCTCTCGTTTTTGGTTCACTCATCTCACGTGCTTCTGTTTCTCACAATATATAATTGCTCGTGAGGATCCATCCTGTTGTTGGTCGTCTGTACCTGCAATTGAAATCACCCTAGCCTCTTCAAGAGAGGTCAGTGGTGGTGCAATGGGAATTCGCGAGTCCCGATCCTCAGTCAAATCTATATTTTCATGTGAAATAGATGTCTAAATTGCTTCAGGGATATATTGACCGAGTTGCCCTCCACTTTCTCCAGATAAATCTGTGAGTGGAGAATCCCGTGAGGGAGCCAGAGGTGTTGGATCTGGGAGGGGAGAAAATGACTCTATTAGAGGTGGCTCAGAGTCAGATTTTCCCTCTGAAGCATGTGACTGCTCTTCTGCCGTAACTATGGCAGACACTGTAACTGACTCAATGTGCACTTCTCTCTCTGTGTCCTGAGTGTCATCTATTGGTATGTATGCTTCCATTGTGAGTAATGGAAGTGTGCTTGACTGAGTACAAGATGCCATGGCCCTATGACGAATTTCAATAGATTCATCCTGTTGAGAGAATGTCTCTAGTAACTGTTCATTAGCCATTTCAAAGTCTATGTCCTATTTTCTGTATTTGTAAATACTGTTTAAGTTTGTTTTATAACTGCAATGACAATCGGCAAGACTATTGAAATTGTATTGCTGAAAGTCATTCCAGTTTATATGTGTTTAGTTTAAATTTTCAGTATAGTTTTATACTGGCAAGACAATCGGTATGACTATCAATTGTCGTGCCAGTTATAAAACTTATATTATATATATTTCTTTTTATTTTGTACTAGAATGACAATCGGTATGACTATCGATTGTCTTTCTAGTTTATTTTGTTAAAATTCTTTTTATTTTTTGTACTGGTATGACAATCGGTATGACTATCGGATTGTCATACCAGTTATTTTTAGTTTTTTTTAAAATTCAACCGTTTGCCTGGTATGACAATCGGTATGACAATCCTGGATTGTCATACCAGTTGTACTACTTAGGCAGCTGTTACGTTTTTTTTTCTTCTTGTGTTTGTTTTGTTTCCATCTTCCTCCCAACAGTCGTCTGCTTCGTTTTTAAAAACCAAATCGCCAGTGTCCTTTCTTGCTCGAGTTCTTACTCAGCAATCTTATTCCTCACTTCCTGTTATATGCATACACTTGTATACATATAGGAGTGCTGCCCAATTTTTTATTTTTATTTTATTTCAGTTCTTTCTTTCACTATGTGTTCTGATTTTGTTTTTGTGTCTAGTGTTTTTGAACTTCAATCGGATTGTGTGTCTGGTATTGTGTCGTGGGTTAGTGTGTTTGTGGGACTAAAAATCAACAAGACACAATTTTTTAAATTTTTTGGATTAATTCGAATTATTAATTAATTTTTAATTCGAATTTTATTAATTTCATTCTTAAAATTCTGAAAGTACGTGTTTTATTGAATTTTTTAATGGCTCTCAATTTCCAATTTGTCTCGCATAATCATGTTGGT
Organism: Apium graveolens; assembly: GCF_009905375.1. Lineage (NCBI taxonomy): Eukaryota > Viridiplantae > Streptophyta > Magnoliopsida > Apiales > Apiaceae > Apium > Apium graveolens. The sequence goes on from NC_133651.1 coordinate 11,169,204, forward strand.
TATTTTAATCCGGAAAATTGTAATGTTGAAAAATTTAAGCCGTGGATTAGATTTTTAAATGATCATTCGATTGTTAGCTCTGCTATTAAATCAAATGTTCTATTAAATGTCGACTTGCTTAGACTGATTTGCACAACTTCTATTGTGGCCGCTGATTCTAAATTTTTTTCATTCACCGTGGCAAACACACAGTATGTAGTTGATGAAACAATCATCAATAGAGGTTTACATTTTCTAATGGACAATTTTTGTAATTTACCCTCTGACAATGAGATTTCAAACTTTTTCCATGCCATTCACTATCAGGGGTTAATTAATTTAACCAAGCTGTCTAAATCCAATTTGGTTTCTGAATGGGATATTTTCTTCGATACACTTTCCAAATTGTTTGCCAACTGCACTAAATCCAATTTTCACAACATCACTCCCACTCTGCAGTATATTGGTCTTGCGGTTGATTTCAATTAAAGGATCAATTTTGGCAAATTACTTTTACCCATCCTTCTGAGACGTCTCACTGCAGCTTTGCGTGATCATTCTACGAATCATAGGGTTTCGTGCTACTACGCTCGTTTTCTTATGCTTATAGCAGAACATCTTCTCACACCTGAGCATAAGGCTCTTTTTGCTAACTCATCAGTAGCTGAACCCCCTCCGGTAAGCAAAAAGATCTACACACGCCAAGACACTACCTTCAAATTCATGCAAGTTCCAGTACTTGTATCTACTTTCATGGCCATTTTCATTCCTTTACCAATTTTCAATCTTCCCGGTCATGAACAACAAGCTCAACCTCCAGTGGTTCAAGCCACCCGGGCACAAACATCTGATGCTCTTCCACTGCAGGTAATAATTCCTCACTCTCAACCTCCAATGGTTGATAGGGCTGACCATGAAGTTGTAGAACCGCAGCTTCAATCCCAGGTCATAGAGCCAAACACAGAGTCACAACCTGTCTCAAACTCTCCCCCACTGTCAAAAATGTTATCGAGAAGGTTAGTAGGAAGTAGTGTGTTTTTGGATGTGAATGAACCCTCAGCTCTGCCTCCTCCCAAGAAAAGAAGAACATTTACTGAGGCATCTGAAAGCCCATCCTTGTCCTCCCAACAAAATTAAAATATTCAGAAATAATTATATTTTAGTCCAAAAATAGATTTCTTTTGAATTTTAGCAAATAAAATTCATAGAAAAATATTTTTTAGAGAAAATAAAATATTCTGAGATATTAAAATTAACAAGTTGAATAAATAAATAAGATAAGATAATAAAAATTACATAGAAATAAGCAAGGAATATGGTAAACATGATAAAATAAATTTGTAAATGAATTTTTCATTCATGAAAAATTCATTTGTAAATTCATTCAAAAACAGATCTCAGATATTAACTAGTTGAATCACTAAAACTATTCAACATACCCAATTTATCAACTAATCTGGTAAATGTGGATTCATCAAGTGGTTTAGTGAAAATATCTGCTATTTGTTCTTCTGTTGGAACAAAAAATAGTTCAACAGTACTATTCATGACATGCTCTCTTATGAAATGATACCTGATGTCGATGTGCTTGGTCCTCGTGTGCTGCACAGGGTTGTTGGTGATGGCTATTGCACTTGTATTGTCACATAGAATGGGAATTTTGTTCAATACAGAGCCATAGTCCCGTAGCTGGTTCCTAATCCATAAGATTTGAGCACAGCAGCTTCCAGCAGCAATATATTCAGCCTCGGCCGTTGAGTTAAAAACTGTTTGCTGTTTATTGCTGTACCATGAGACTGGCCTGCTACCAAGGAATTGACAACTCCCTGAGGTGCTTTTCCTATCAACAACACTTCTTGCGTAATCTGAATCTGTATATCCAACAAGGTTAAAACCAGATTCTTTAGGGTACCAAATACCTAGATTTGGTGTTCCCTTAAGATATCTCAAGATTCGTTTAACAGCAACGAGATGAATATCTCTAGGATCCGCTTGGAACCTTGCACATAAGCTTGTAGCATACATAATATCTGGTCTACTTGTAGTAAGATAGAGTAACGAGCCAATCATACCTCCGTAGCTTATGACATCTACCTTAATGGAGTTTTCACATGGTCCAAGCTTGACAGCTGTATATGATGGAGTCCTTGCTGATGCAGAATCCTCTAGATTGTACTTTTTGAGGAGTTCCTTGAGATAGTTGGATTGACAAATAAATATTTCATCTAACCTTTGATTTACTTGTAATCCAAGAAAGAACTTCAGCTCTACCATCATGCTCATTTCAAATTTGCTGTGCATTAACTTAGCAAATCTCTTACAGAGACTATCATTAGTAGACCCAAATATTATATCATCCACATAGACTTGGACTAATATAGTATCATTTTTATGCTTTTTGGAAAAGAGAGTTTTGTCTATGACACCCCTAATAAAACCATTTTTAATAAGAAATTCAGAAAGAGTGTCATAACATTTTCTCGGAGACTGTTTGAGACCATAAATAGCTTTGAAAAGAAAGTAGACATAGTCCAAATGATCTGGATCATCAAAACCAGGAGGTTGCTCTGCATACACTTCTTTATCCAGCTTTCCATTCAGAAATGCACTCTTGACATCCATTTGATAAACTTTAAAGTTCGAGAATGTTGCGGATGCCAGAAATATCCTGATGGCCTCTAGTCTAGCCACTGGAGCATAGGTTCATCATAATCAATGCCTTCAGCTTGAGAATACCCTTTAGCTACCAGTCTTGATTTGTTCCTTGTAACCACACCATCTTCATCTAGTTTATTCCTGAATACCCACCGAGTACCAAAAGATTTCTTGTGTGTAGGTCTAGGTACCAGTTTCCAGACTTATTGATATTTAAACTGATTGAGTTCATCTTACATAGCAATCACCCAATCTGGATCAGTCAGTGCTTCTTCAATCTTCTTAGGTTCCATCTCAGAAAGAAATCCTGAGAACAGACATTCATTTTGAGTAGCACGTCTAGTTCTGACTCCAACATCTGGATCACCAATAATCAACTCAAAAGGATGAGCTTTATTCCAGATAGTCTGTCTTGGAAGATTTGATCTTGATGATTTGCCTTGAAATACATTGGGATGTTGTGTCCTACTAGTTGATCCTTCAACATCTCCCCCTGAGTTGTTGCCAGGTTGACTTGATGATTCTTCGTCAGTAGCAGTGGTATCTCCATTGTTGCCAATGTTTCCATCACCATTACCTTGAGTATCATCATGATTAACATGTTCTTCACCAGAAGCAACCTCAGGTTCTTGATCATTTTCTGATTCTGAATCTGACATATCATCAAACTTCAGTTTCTCAGAAGGATCTTCAGTTTGGATACTAGGGAGTTTAGTGTCATCAAATATAACATTGACACTTTCAGTTATTTTGTGTTGATCAATGATATACACCCTGTATGATCTTCTTCCATAACCAACAAAAATACCCTCATATGCCTTTGCCTCGAACTTGCCACGACGATCATCTCCATCTTTGAGCACGAAACATCTAGCACCAAATACATGAAAGTATTTGATAGAGGGTTTTTGTTCATTCATAATCTCATAAGGAGTCTTCATGAGGTCTTTGTTGATTAGAGTTCGATTCTGATTATAACATGCAGTATTGACAGCTTCAGCCCAAAAGTACATTGGAAGACCTGATTCAGTTAACATAGTTCTTGCAGCTTCAATCAATGTACGATTCTTCCTTTCTACCAATCCATTTTGCTGAGGGGTTCTAGGAGCTGAAAATTGTCTGGTAATCCCTTTGTCTGTACAATATCCATTGAGAAGTGAATTCTTGAATTCTGTTCCATTATCCGACCTTATTGCTCTAACAGGGACATTAGAATCTAACTCGATCAACTTGATATGATCAATCACAGATTGTGGAGTTTCATCTTTAGAGTGAAGGAATAAAACCCACGTATACTTGGAATAGTCATCAACTATCACAAGACAGTAACACTTCTTTGACATCAAAAGAACATTCACTGGTCCAAACAAATCCATGTGCAATAATTGAAGAATACCGGTTATGGAGGATGTGTCAGTGCCTTTGTGACTTGCTTTCTTTGACTTTCCTTTCTGGCATGCCTCACACAGTCCTTCTGGGGAGAATTCCAGTTGAGGCAGACCTCTGACCAATTATCTCTTAACAAGAGAATTCATTGCTTTTTAATTTAGATGGGAAAGTCTCTTGTGCCATAACCAACTCTCATTTGACGATGCCTTCAGGACTGCTTCCAGAGTTCATGTCAGCTACGAACAGATTTCCTTTCCGGATTCCCATCAAGGAGGGTTTTTCACTTTTCTTGTGCAGGATCTGACACTTTAGCTTGTCGAATAAAACATAGTAGCCCTTGTCATAGAACTGACTGATACTAAGCAGATTGTGTTCAAGTCCTTGCACAATATACAAATTTTCAATGATAACATTTCCATCTTGCAAACAGCCATATCCCTCAGTTAAACCTTTGCTGTTATCTCCAAAGGTAACCACTGGGCCAGCTTTCTCAACCACATTTGATAGCAGGGCTCTATCTCCGATCATATGTCTTGACGATCCGCTTTCAAGAATCCACACTACCGGTTCCACCTGTTTAATGCCCTACAATACAAATGGATTAGACCTTCTTCGGAACCCAAACTTGGTTGGGTCCAGCATACTTGTAGAATTGGCCTTTATCAGGAAAAACAACATTCTTAACTTTTATGTTCTCAACTTTCTAAACGACTGGACATTTGACCTTGTAAACAGCCTTGACAAATTTCTGTTTAGGCTTAGGCACAAATGTCTCCTTTCTAGCTTTAGGAGGACTAGCAGTCTTAGACCTATTATGCTTTCTATTATTCACATGCTGACGAGGAGTAGTCTTATCACTAGAAACATGCTTACCATTAAAATAAGCATACATCAAATTAAAGGCACAAGACATGCAATTAGGAACACCACATACTTTATGAGAGGAATTAACAACAGGCAAATTATGCATGGTAGGCATGGCATTTTTGTTATCCAACTCAGGTGTGTCTGAGTTAGTCTTAGTTGCTTTCACAACTTTGACTGGAGCTTTTGACACACTTGGATTGGAAACAACCTTCTCATTAGCAAGATCTTCAGCACGTATTTCTTCTTGAATAATAAAGGAGGTCTCATCAAATGGTTCAACAATTGATTCTTTATAGATGGGTTTATCAACACCCTTAAGCACATGTGGTACTTCCCTACCTTTAGCACAAACAGGAGGAGGGGAGTTTATGCCTAATTCTCCAATAGCAACATTGTAATCATAACCTACTCCAGATGTTTGATTAATAGCTTGCTTATTGTAGAACTCTTTAGCCTTAGAGCAAGAATTAAAGTAAGCTTTAACCTTAGTCTCAAGACCGGTGATCTTGTCTTTGAGAATAGTTTCGAGTTGTCTATAACAGTTAACTCTGTTCTCTAGAAAAGATACTTGTTCTTTTTATTTGTCTTGATTAATGTGCACAAGTCTTAATTCATTGACCTCTTTCTCAAGGTCTTTGATTTGTTGAGTTAACATTTTATTTTCACGACGAGCACAATGTAGGGAGCCTCCTAGATGATAAACTAATTCAGCATCAGTAAATTTTACCTCTTTTCTTGACGATGAAGTGTTTCCATCAATAGCCATAAGAGCAAGATTCCCAACTTCTTTATCTTCACTGTCAGTATCATCCCAGCTTCTTCCCTTTGCCAGGTAAGCCCTTTCAGATTTATTCTTCTGATTAGAATCATAAGAGTTCTTCCTTACTTACTTTGGCTTCCTGCATTCTGTGGCAAAGTGTCCCAACTCGTTGCAGTTAAAGCATCGAATGGTGCTCCGATCAACCATCCCTGTTTTGTATCCACCACTACTGGTGTTAGAGAATAAAGATCCACCTTTCTGGAATCTGTTGTAGTTGGACTTGTACTTGAACTTGGGATTCCTCTTAAATCTGACATTGGAGAATCTCTTGACAATCAGTGTCATTGACTCATCTTCCAATTGCTCCAGTTCTTCCAAGGAGTAAAACTCATCTCCTGATTGATTTGTAGTAGGAGGATCAAATTCTACTACTATCACATTTTCCTCAGCCTTGGAAGACTGTACCATTCTCTCTGACTATTGAGATTGTTGTTGTTGTTTTTCAGCTACTAGAGCAGTAGACGTGCTGACCACTCTACCTTTCCCGTAGACTTCCTTCTGCTGAATCTGCTCCAACTCATAGGCTTTTAACACACCATAGAGCCTTTCCAAAGAAATCTCACTCAGATCTCTTGCTTCTCTTATGGCAGTGATTCTATGTTCAAGATGAGTTGGCAGTGTTAAAAGGAACTTTTTGTTGACCTCCCTGATTGAATAGTATTTTCCATTTATGTTCAGATTGTTGATCAAAGCATTGTACCTCTCGAACACTTCAGTAATTCCTTCTCCTGGATTGGATTTGAAATGTTCATATTCAGAGGTTAGGATCTCTAACTTGTTCTCCCTAACTTCCTCTGTCCCTTCATTAATCACCTCAATAGTTTCCCAGATGTGTTTGGAATTTTTACAGTTCATCACATGTCTGTTCATCAAGGAATCAAGGGAATCAACTAAAATTAATTGAAGGCTGACATCCAAGGAGGCTTCTTCCATTTCAGCAGGAGTAAAATCTTCAGGCTCTTTTGTATAGGTATTAACTTTGGTAATTACAACATCATTTTCTATAACCTCTGGTTCAATAACCATCGGAATTAATGGACCCTTCTTTAAGACATCCAGATATTTGGGATTTGCAACTTGTAAGAACAAGAGTATCTTCTTCTTCCACATAATATAATTTTCTTTATCGAACAGTGGAATTTTAACGGTTCCAACTTTTTGTGAAGTCATTATGAATTTTTGAATAAATAAAAATTCAAGGAGTGGAAGAATCACAACAGTCTAGGATCTTGATTTGTTCGTTAATCAGAAGGCTCTGATACCAATTGTTAGGTCCCAATATGTTTGTAGAAGGGGGGTTGAATACAAACTATACCGTTTAATCGAATAAAATGCGAATAAAAAGTGAAACAAAATTCAAGTTAAATAAAACTATTATTAAACTTGAAAGGTGTTACAACAACGGTATCGTTTACAAGGGATTAATCTCAAATAAATTATTCCAAATCTAGAATAAATTCGAAATGAACTTTTTCTATTTTTGAAATTAAAAGATCAAATACTAAAAGCAATTTGAGATTAAGTTATTGGGATTTTGATCCGCTAGATAGTTACACAAGAACAAGAGAAGGATTTCTAGTGGTTTAGATTTAACAATAAATACTAGAAATTAATGTCCTGAAATATTGCAGTTGAAGTTAATAAGTTCTCTGCTTCTTTTCTTTCTTTGTTCTTGAGTTGGTTGAATATTGAATGTGATGTCTTGAATGATCTGCTTCTATTTTCTTTAGTAATCAATCAATAGAATTGAATTGTACTGGCAATATAATCCGTTGATCTAGCAAGACAATCGGTGAGACTATTGAATGAACTGGAGAGACTATCGGCAAGACAATTGAATGAGCTGGAGAGACTTTCGGTATGACAATTTAATTGTACTGGAAAGACTTTCGATATGACAATTAAATTGTCATACCAGTTCAACTGTTTGTCTTGCTGAATTAATATTCAATATTAATTCAAAATTAATGCTGAAAATACATAATATTAATTTAGAATTAATTAACCAATTAATTCAATTAATCAATAAATTAATCTTTGCAGATATAATTTATTTTCTTAATTAAATTATATGACTTAATTAATTAATAGAGAATTAATAATATTCTTGAACAACAACCACTCTTCTGACAATCTTCTGAAAATCACTGAAAATTATGAATCAATTCCACCACTTCAATCTTGACACTCGATGTACTGCCTGGTTCATGAATGACTAACTTCCGTGACGTTTCTTCATGTCTTGACTTTGATAAAATGATTTTCTTCAGATTAAATCCCTGTAATTATCAGATACCTTGACAAGATCTCTGACACTTGATTAAATCCACAATCTTGATTTGTATCACTGAGGCTTGATCAATTTCTTGAACTTCTTCCAGTGAATTAATTCCTCAAGTCTTTAGATGAACAATGTTTCTTAATCCTTTGACAGATGTTACTTTGAGAGATCTCTTTGACGGTGGATCTACTATTTACTTATTACATTCTTATTTGAGTTGAGTTAAATCCTCGAATAAACAAATAGGCTATGACATATGCATTTCAATCTCCCCCTATTTGTTAGTTAGACAATAACAACAAATACCTTGAGGATAACTCAACTAACAAATAAGAAAAAGATATAAACACAAATGCAAAGTAAATAGCAGAAAAGTTCTGGATTATATTCAACATTTTCCAGATTCCAAAAGAAATTTACTAGTGAATACAAGATAGGTGTTCCTCTAGTCTGAACATATGAATACATTGGTCTATCTTGATTCATAAAGCTTTAAGCATATTACATTAAGTTTTGAGCTATTCGAATTCAGTTATCTTCCCTTCCGAATTCACTTTCTTCAGATTCTTGCAGCAACTCCTTGTCAAAGACACGATCCCTTTCTGAAGTGAAACTGTCTGGTCTAACTGGTTGAACTCCAATTGACTTTAGCTTATTCTTCAACTGATTGTACCTTTTAATGTTCTTTTCACAGTAAGCTTGAATCAGATCAACAACTTTAGATTTCAACTCAGATGAGTATCCAACAGTTCTTAAGTGATGTTCCATCCAGACAAGATGCTTAGCAGAGTAGTCTTTAAGAGATTGTGAATCGAGATGGCAGATTTGAAGACAGTCAGACTTAAAGAATCTTACTTGAAAGGGTAAGTTGACCACTTGAGGACTAGCCCTATTAGCAAACTCTTTTAGCCTTTCACGAAGGACTTCATTCAATTTTGAGCTTCTTTTGACTTTGTTGAGAAAAACCCAAATCTCTGATAAAGAACGATTCTCAAACAGATGAAATGATACCTTGAAAGATCCTTCACTCTGACAATATACAAATATGCTCATTTTATTTAGTGATCTATCAAAAGCAGCTGAGATCCTTGAGATTTCAGTCTTGATAGCATTCATGTACACGTCATTGTTTGGATTAGAAATTTCCAGCCTGTCGAGAAGATGTAGAAACTCCCTATCATTGTTTGTACTCAGTTGAGGTATATCAATAACTCTTCTTGCTTCATCCCATTTTACACCAATCTTCAGAGTGACATCTCTTCTTCTTGCTTCAGCTTTAATGTCATGAAGACGTTGCTTTTCAAGAGTTTCTGTTCTTTGGATTTCTTTCCTCATATCAATGATCTGAGATATCTTTTTAAGTTCAGCTTCTTTTCTCTTCAACTCTGACTGCTGCTGCTGGAACTCTTTCTCAAAAACAGGATCCACTTGAGCTTCCTCTTCCCATTCTTCAAAATTACTTTCCTCCTCAGCTTCAAAGAAACCAGCTTTATCTTCCAAGACTGGTTCAGTGGGAACATCAAGAATATCGAAGTCATCTTGTTCTCCACTATAGTAGACATCATCAGCCTTCCTTGTCTCTCCAGCAGAAGAATCTTTTTCTTTTCCTTTTGCACTTCTCCCCTGCTTCTCCCCTATTTGAGGAATCCTCTACAGATTTTCCTTTAGACCCTTCATGACCTCCATTACCTCCAGAGCCCGAGCCTCCACCAGATGGCCCTTCAAAGAAGGTCATTTGCTCTTCATTAGGGAAGTGAGAATTTTTAATCATAAAATACTAGTGCTTCATAAAAATGTTCCATGCCCTTTTCTATCTTTAGGAATCTGGAGGAGTCCAGTGAGTGGTTCATTTCAATCAGATCTTCAAGAGAGTTCATTCTTGTATGGATAGAGTAGAGGTTTAAAATGTCTTCGGCTGATAAAGTTGGAGATTCCTGAATGGAGTTAAGCTTTGGTACCACAGTGGTCTTCAAATCTGAGATATCATTCCTGATGAATGCCAACTGATTGTTGATTGAGGTGGAAGAAGAAGACCGTTCAACCACTTTTGCTTTGAATGTTTGAGCCTCAGCCTGACTTTTAGAAAGTTGTTCATTCAGAGTAGCAATCTGAGCTAACAGGTTATCAGTGTTTGTGTCTGTGTGTGCGCTCACCTGAATATCTCTCATTTTTGGTTCACTCATCTTACGTGCTTCTGTTTCTCTCAATATAATTGCTCGTGAGGAGCCATCCTGTTGCTGGTCATCTGTACCTGCAATTGAAATCACCCTAGCCTCTTCAAGAGAGGTCAGTGGTGGTGCAATGGGAATTCGCGAGTCCCGATCCTCAGTCAAATCTATCTTTTCATGTGAAATAGATATCTGAATTGCTTCAGGGATAGATTGACCGAGTTGCCCTCCACTTTCTCCAGATAAATCTGCGAGTGGAGAATCCCGTGAGGGAGCCAGAGGTGTTGGATCTGGAAGGGGAGAAAATGACCCTATTAGAGGTGGCTGAGAGTCAGATTTTCCCTCTAAAGCATGTGACTGCTCTTCTGCCGTAACTATGGCAGGCACTGTAACCGACTCAATGTGCACTTCTCTCTCTGTGTCCTGAGTGTCATCTATTGGTATGTATGCTTCCATTGTGAGTAATGGAAGTGTGTTTGACTCAGTACAAGATGCCATGGCCCTATGGCGAATTTCAATAGATTCATCCTGTTGAGAGAATGTCTCTAGTAACTGTTCATTGGCCATTTCAAAGTCCATGTCCTGTTGGGAGGACAAGGATGGGCTTTCATATGCCTGGGTAAATGTTCTTCTTTTCTTGGGAGGAGGCAGAGCTGAGGGTTCATTCACATCCAAAAACACACTACTTCCTACTAACCTTCTCGGTAACATTTTTGACAGTGGGGGAGAGTTTGAGACAGTTTGTGACTCTATGTTTGGCTCTATGACCTGGGATTGAAGCTGCGGTTCTACAACTTCATGGTCAACCCTATCAACCAGGGGGTCTTTCAACAGAAGTAGAAATAGTTTGAGAGTGAGGAATTATTACCTGCAGTGGAAGAGCATCAGATGTTTGTGCCTGGGTGGCTTGAACCACTGGAGGTTGAGCTTGTTGTTCATGACCGGGAAGATTGAAAATTGGTAAAGGAATGAAAGTGGCCATAAAAGCAGATACAAGTACTGGAACTTGCATGAATTTGAAGGTAGTGTCTTGGCGTGTGTAGATCTTTTTGCTTACCAGAGGGGGTTCATCTACTGATGAGTTAGCAAAAAGAACCTTATGCTCAGGTGTAATAAGATGTTCTGCTATAAGCATAAGAAAATGAGCGTAGTAGCACGAAACCCTACGATTCGTAGAATGATCACGCAAAGCTGCAGTGAGACGTCTCAGAAGAATGGGTAATAGTAATTTGCCAAAATTGATCCTTTGATTGAAAACAACCGCAAGACCAATATACTGCAGAGTGGAAGTGATGTTGTAAAAATTGGATTTAGTGCAGTTGGCAAACAATTTGGAAAGTGTATCGAAGAAAATATACCATTCAAAAACCAAATTGGATTTAGACAGCTTGGTTAAATTAATCACCCCCTAATAGTGAATGGCATGGAAAAAGTTTGAAATATCATTGTCAGAGGGTAAATTACAGAAATTATCCATTGAAAAATTTAAAGCTCTATTGATGACTGTTTCATCAACTACATACTGTGTGTTTGCCACGGTGAATGAAAAAGATTTAGAATCAGCGGCCACAGTAGACGTTGTGCAAATCAGTCTAAGCAAGTCGACATTTAATAGAACATTTGATTTAATAGCAGAGCTAACAATCGAATGATCATTTAAAAATCTAATACACAGCTTAAATTTTTTAACATTACAATTTTTCGGATTAAAATAACCAACATGATTATGCGAGACAATTTGGAAATTGAGAGCCATTAAACACAATCTGCTGAGTGTGAGTCAAATCTTTGACAGAGGTTATCATGTGGATTTCTTTGAAGAACGCTGTGAAGTTGCAAACAATTCTATAGGCAAAGTGGTTCTGAAAGGTTATAGGCATGGTAACATTTATGAAGCCAGACTTTCAACAAGTTCTGATGGTTCTGCAATCTGTCTGTTGAGCAGAGCATCAATTGAAGAAAGCTGGAATTGGCACAAAAGACTCTCTCATTTAAACTTCAACAACATAAATGAGCTTGTAAAGAAAGATCTTGTGAGAGAACTTCCAAAATCAGTATTTGCTCCTGATGGCCTTTGTGATTCATGTCAAAAGGCAAAACAAAGAAAATCTTCTTTCAAGAGCAAAACTGAGTCATCAATTCTTGAGCCTTATCACCTACTGCATGTTGATCTATTTGGTCCAGTCAATGTCATGTCTATTGCAAAGAAGAAATATGCTATGATTATAGTGGATGAGTTCACAAGGTATACTTGGATGTACTTCTTGCGCAAGAAGAATGAAACTGTATTTACTCTAACTGATCATGTCAGACAGCTGGATAAGTTGGTCAAAGATTCTGTTAAAATTATAAGAAGTGATAATGGCACTGAGTTCAAGAATTCAATCATGGAAGAGTTCTGCAAAGAGCATGGAATCAAACATGAATTTTCTGCACCTGGAACTCCACATCAAAATGGAGTTGTAGAAAGAAAGAATAGGACTCTCATTGAAGCTACACGAACTATGCTTGATGAAGTAAAGCTGTCAACCTACTTTTGGGCTGAAGCTGTGCAGACTGCTTGTTTTACACATAATGCAACACTAATAAACAAGCATGGAAAAACACCATATGAGATGGTGAAGAAAAAGAAAAAAAATCTGAAATACTTTCATGTATTTGGTTGCAAGTGTTTTGTTCTTAAGACTCATCCTGAGCAATTGTCAAAATTTGATCTAAAAGCCGATGAAGGAATTTTTGTTGGATATCCACTTTCCACAAAAGCCTTCAGAGTCTACAATTTAAGAACAAGGGTCGTCATGGAATCTACCAATATATCTTTTGATGATAAGAAGATTACTGGACTTGAAGATTTCAATGATCACGATCAGCTGAGATTTGAAAATGAAGACTTAAATTCTGATTATGTAAATTCTGATGACTTAAACTCTGATCCTGTAAGTACTGATGTCATTGAATCTGTGGTAACAACTCCAAAGGAAAATGCACCTGTCCAGGGGGAGCAAGCTGAAGATCCTACCATATCTCAAGACTCTCAAGAAGCATCAGAACCTGATACTGGCTCTTCAAGTTCTGATTCATCTAGTTCTGATGAGCCAAATTCTGATCTGAAAGCTCTGATACTTCAAATCCTGAAGGGTCCAAGTCAAATTCTGAAGTCTCAGAGAGCATAACTACAGGGGGAGCATCAAAAAATGCTGATGGAGACAACATGGATCATGGGGGAGGATCCAGTTCTAGATGTCAACTTCAATCTGCAAGGAAGTTCACCAAATCATATACACCTGACTTAATTATTGGAGATCCTGAAGCAGGTGTCAGAACTAGAACTGCAACATTAAATAAATGTCTCTATCATTTTTTCCTATCTCAGACTGAACCAAAGAAAGTGGAAGAAGCTCTTCAAGATGCTGATTGGGTGCAAGCAATGCATGAAGAGTTAAATAAATTTAAAAGAAATAAAGTCTGGATCCTAGTGCCAAGACCAAAGAACATATCAGTTGTTGGCACAAAATGGGTGTTCAGAAACAAAACTGACAGTGATGGCATAATTACAAGGAATAAAGCAAGGCTGGTTGCTAAAGGCTACTCTCAACAGGAGGGTATTGATTATGATGAAACATTGGCACCAGTTGCTAGATTAGAAGCCATAAGGATCTTTTTGGCTTATGCTGCTCACAAAAAGTTTAAAGTCTTTCAAATGGATGTGAAAAGTGCTTTTTTTTAATGGAGAATTGGAAGAAGAGGTCTATGTTGAACAACCTCCAGCCTTTGTAGATTCAAAATTTCTAAATCATGTCTACAGGCTTGACAAAGCACTTTATGGCCTTAAGCAAGCTCCTAGAGCATGGTATGAGACTTTAGCTCAATTTCTTCTGGAAAATGGATTTCACAGAGGTACAATTGATAAAACACTGTTCTACCTCAACCATGGAAAGAACTTACTTTTGGTACAGATATATGTTGATAATATCATATATGGTTCTACAAATGCCAAACTCTGTGAGAGGTTTACAAAACTAATGCAGTCAAAATATCAAATGAGTATGATGGGAGAACTTAGTTATTTTATGGACCTTCAAGTCAAGCAAAATGAAGAAGGTACTTTTATCTGTCAATCCAAGTACACTAGAAATTTACTGAAGATATTTGGAATGCAAGATTGTTCAACTGCATCCACTCCCATGGCCACTGCAACCAAGTTAAATAAAGACACTAGCTCACCAGTAGATATTACTAACTATAGAGGTATGATTGGTTCTTTACTCTATTTAACTGCGAGTAGACCTGATATCATGTATGCTACCTGTCTTTGTGCAAGATTTCAGGCTGATCAAAGAGAACCTCATTTAATAACTGTGAAGAGAATTTTCAAGTACCTTAAGGGTATAGCTGATCTGGGATTGTGGTATCCTAGAGAATCAGATTTTAAGCTAATAGGTTACTCAGATGCAGATTTTGTAGGATACAAAATAGATAGGAAAAACACTAGTGGAAGCTACCAATTTATTGGAGGCAGATTGGTTTCTTGGTTTAGCAAAAAACAGAAGTCAATTTCCACATCAACTGCAGAAGCAGAATATATTGCTACAGGAAGCTGTCACAGATTCTTTGGATGAAAAATTAGTTCTGGATTATGGGTTAGAATTTTCTAAAATCCCTATTTACTGTGATAATAAAAGTGCTATTGCTATGACAGGTAATCCAGTTCAACACTCAATGACAAAGAACATCAGCATTAGGTACCATTTCATAAGGGAACATGTGATGGAAGGTACAGTGGAATTGCATTTTGTTCCAACAGATCAACAACTAGCAGATATCTTCACAAAACCACTATGTGAAGCTACTTTTATAAGACTGGTAAATGAACTTGGAATGGTTTCAGGTTCTTTCTCTAAATCTGCTTAGTTTTTGTTCTCATACATCAAACTTTATGATCAGTGTTTACAGATTGTCTTATCTTCATGAAATCTGTTCTTTAATTGAAATTCATTAAATACTGATTGTTATCTGATGTGGATCTTTAAACTCTGATAGTGTTTTGAATGTTCCGTGACTATTCAATCCAATGAGGATAACTGTGCTAGATGCTGACCTAGTAGTCTTTAACATACTAGAAATCCCATGTTTGAATTAGTTGTTTATGTGGAAACTCATTAACACAAGCAAATTCTGATTTTGAGCTTAGTCAAGTTTACTTTGTGTATCTTATTACTAATTCACAAATTAGATTATTGCTTCTTATCTGTCAGATTCTGATGTCAGTAAATCTTAAGAATGAACTAAATGCTAATAAGCCTCACTTATCAAAAGAAAAGAAAAGGAAAAGGAAATACAAGTCAGGTACTCCTTTGAGATCTAGAGTAAATATGTGGAAGGGAAGACCCAAGTGCATTGCTGGTATTAAGTAATATGCATTAGAAAAGCAAATAAATTTTCTTAGCGACTTTTCACATTCTCTGATTACTGGAGAAATACTCTGACAACAACATAAATTCTGATACGCAGTTGTGACTCACTTACACTGAGAAGCCACTATAAAAAGGAATTTCAAAAGATGCATAAAATGAGCACAAACAGTTGAGGTGGATTCTTGCAAAAATTTGTTCTTGAGTAGACTTTGTGATTGAAGACATATTTTATGCACTTTTCTTAGTTATGCCTTATTTCTAAGATGTACTGAAGTTTATCAGACTTTAATCTTTATCTGATATTCTGCTGAATGCACACACTTTCACTCCATATGAATGACGAAAATTACTGTGGTGATTAAGTTGTTTTTGACAAACAGTTAAGTGTCATTTGCATAAATTCTGAGGACAAGTTCTGATGGAAGTTCTGATGATTAAACTCTGAAGAAAACAAGTCAGTATTTGTATGAAAAATCACAGAAAAAGATATTCACCTTTTGAGTTCAGAAGCCATATTCTGATGACTGTTAAATCTGATATAAGTTTAAGTTCTGATATTAAATCCTGATGGAATCCTTGATGCTTACGTGGTATTATTCTTTACTTGACTTATTTGTGGTAAAAATTGAAACAGTCATAGTTAAATCAGAATATATTTGGGTTGATAAAAATAGTCATAATCATTATGGGTTAGTGGTAAACGTGTTTGTCCTCAAAAACTGCATGTGCACCGTAATTATTGCTTATTTTACGTGCCCATTAACTCCTGCTTTAACTGTTTACTGACTGTTCACACGTTGCCAGGTGTAAAGTGTATCTCATGCTTCAAAAATATAACTGTTAAGTGGAGAGAGTATATATATGGGAGCTAAAAGATTTTCTAATCTTTTACTTACTTTTCTATTCTTAATCTCTTTTATTCTCTCTCTCTCTAATATTCCCTGAAGCGTTTTCTTCTAGGCATTCTCACAAATACCTTTCGCGCAACATATTTTCTCACTTAATTTCTTACAGAGATGGCACCAAAAGACTTTATTTTCAATGGAGCTAAGATTGTTCCCAACAACTACTCGTCTATTCTTAGCAAGGCTGAAGCTCCATCGGAACTTCACTTTATTCAGGATTTCCTTGCTAATTCTGATATTGGGTATGCTTTGACCCAACCTGAAGCAATCTATGGAACCCAAGTGCTGGAGTTTTGGAGAAGTGGAATCTATGATGATGGTGGTGCTCAAGGGTCCCCAAGTATTATCTTTACAACAGGGGAGGATGAGCATGTCGTGACATTGGCTATAGTTCGTCAAGCACTGCAGCTGCCTGAGAACTGTGTTTATACAACTATTGAGGAGCCAGTTCCTCAAAATATGATGGCCAGTACCATCAACCCAATCATCTCAACCTGAATCATCAGCACATACTATCAGATCTTCATCTTCCAGGCCAAAGAGGACAAAGTCAGTTCCTCAACCTCCACAAAAGAGAAGGAAGATTATTCTCAGAGATGAATCTGATAGTAATGCGGAAACAGTTGAAGCACGGGTTCATGCATCAGAACCTGTAATAGTTGGAGCTGAGAATGTTACTTCTCAGAAAGAAACTGCAGCTCAAAGTTGTAATATCCGGGATATATCGTGTAATTATTTTTGCTATTAAATAATTATTATGTGTGTTCAGTATCTATTCTGTGAGTTAATTGTTAAGTGTTATCTGTATTTGGATATTCAAAAATAATATTAATTGAGTATTTTAATTTTTATATGTCCAAAATAAAATATAGATGATTGTCATATCTTCCTAATTATTTTTATGTTGATTTATGGATTTATAAGGATCATATGAAATTTATAAAATCTTTTTCCGAGTATTTAAAATCTATTTTATAAAAACGGGAACCAACCGACGTCACCCATTGTTACGTTTTTGGAACCTGAAACTCTTCCGAGAACTCCTTCCTAACCTAATTGTAATATTCCGAGCATATTCCATGTTTCGACTTTTTCGATCTGGCGTACGGTTTGTTCTGCGCGGGTCCCGGCGCAACATTTTCGATACAATATTCGTTTCGGTAAATCAATAAAACCCGTATTTTCGATAAACGAGAGCTTTTTATTAAATTATCCCAATTATCACTTCGTAGTACGTGTAACTAGGCGCTGAGACCAAGACCGCAGTACAAATTGTACTGATTTGGATAATTATCCCGAAAACCGATACCGTTTGGATCAGTTTTTACAAATAAACGTACCGTTTTATATCCGGAATGATCCAACGGGATACTAATTTTCTGTAAATATAAATAGCCTTTTTCCGTATTTTATTTCATATCAAAATCATTTGCAGACAGATAAATATATAATTTTACAGAGAAAAATCCTATATTCATAAACTGTTTCAAGAATCAAACCAAATTTTCAAGGTGTTATTGATCTTTGTTTGAAAAGCTCGAGTACTGGATTTGAAGGTCTTGAGAAGCTCTATCAGAATCTGTAATCCATACACCTGCAGAATCAAAGGTTTAATTTCTAAAAATTTAATTATTTTCGAATTATTTTAATAAAAAATATGAATTTTTGTTCGGATGATTGTTTGTATGATTTGATGATTGCATGTTGTAGAGCTTGTTTTCCTCATGATTTTGGTATATTATACGTCTGATTTGGAGTTCAATAACATGTTCAAATTTGAGTTTGATTTTCGAATTTCAAAATTAGGGTTTATAACCCGTATGAATGTTCTTAATTGAAATTTGGGGGTTTCTTATTATGTAATAGATTGATGTTGTGATATAGTGGGTTGTGTTCTCTGTGAAATTTGCAATCCAGTCGTATAAGTTTCATGAATCACCGAGGTCTGTAGAGAAGGGAGTTGTATTTTGAATATTTCCGAAGTTCGCCGGAAACTGGCAAACTTCACGGCCAAATTCCGGCCAACTGAGGGATGATTAGAACGATTTGTTGGCTTGGTCGTGTTCCTGGTAAAGGATAGATGTGATATGGAGGTGTTGGTGGGGTGAGGATGCCGGGAACGTGTTCTCCGGCCACCCCTGTGTTTTCCGACGACGGGGTGTAAAAATTGCAGTTTAGTCCCTCTAGTTTTGTAGATGATGAAGTTTGGTCCCCCAGGTTTCCAGACTTTGCAAAAATTGGATTCCTGTTTTAAAAATGTTTAAAAATCATATTTCCTATTTATTTTTATTATAAAAATTCGTTTTTAATTTCTGAAAATTCTAAAAATTATTATTTTAATTCCGAAAATTATTTTTAATTCACAAATAAATCTGAATTAATTAGTTAATTAATTTCAGTTAATTTTTAATTGACTAATTAGTCAATTAATTCGAAAATTAATTGATTAATTGATTTAATTAATTATTAATTGATTTTTAATTAATTATTTAATTAGATTTAATTATTTAAAAATGATTTAAAAATTTCGAAAAATAGTTTCGAGCTTTAAAATATTATTCTAAATTATTTTCAAGGCTCAATAATTATTCTAAAATTGTTTCAGAGCCAGAATTGGCCAACCGAACCCTGTTTATTATCCCAAAATTGATCCAACGACCCGTTTTAATTCCGAAAAATATTTTAAAAATCATTTTAAATACCAGAAAACCTATTTATGACCCGAAATGTCTTTATAGATGATATGTCATTGATTATGTGACGTATTATGTGTTATATGTGATATGTTGGTTGACTGTCGGTTTATATATTCGATGTTTACTGATTGTTGCGTAACTTTCAATCCGTTAATCAAATTTGGGTAAAACGAAGGGTAGATAGAAGTATGTGTTGAATAGAATTCTATGAGTCGATTATTGATAGATGCTTATGATATGTGAGCAGAAGAGGCAAGGCGTAGAAAAGGGAAACAGATAGTTGAGGAGTAAGACGGTTGTAATTGGAAGCGAGTGCAGTGTAGTAAGCTAATACCAGGCAAGTGTTCTGAACTTTCTCGAGATATTGTAGGACTTGATAGTCTTGTTGATATTACAAGTGCTTTGAAGCACTGAAAGCCCAAACCCTAATTCCAGTTATTGTTCTTGAGCCATGAACCTTATTCTTTCTAGACCATTGATTGTTCTGTACCCAAACACGAATCTCAAGCATACGATACTACTCTACAAATACATGCAAACAAAATCCCAAACACTGAACTGAATCACTTTGTAAGGCATATTTCATAGCCTATTTGTATATTCGAGGATTCAACTCAACTCAAATAAGAATGTAATAAGTAAATAGTGGATCTACCGTCAAAAGAGATCTCACAGAGTAACATCTGTCAGAGGATTCAGAAACAAGGTTCATCTACAGATTTGAGGAGTTAATTCACTGGAAGAAGTTCAAGAAATTGATCAAGCCTCAGTGATATAAATCAAGATCGTGGATTTAATCAAGTGACAGAGATCTCGTCAGAGTATCATTAATTACAAGGATTTAATCTGAAGAAAATCAAAGTGTCAAAGTCAAGACATGAAGAAATGTCACGGAAGTTAGTCACTCATGAACCAGACAGTACATCGAGTGTCAACATTGAAGTGGTGGAATTGATTCATATATTTCAGTGATTTTCAGAAGATATACAGAAGAATAGATGCTGCTCAAGATTATTATTAATTCTCTATTAATTAATTAAGTCATATAATTTAATTAAGAAAATAAATTATATCTGCAAAAGATTAATTTATTTGATTAATTAAATTAATTGATTAATTAATTCTGAATTAATATTAAGAATTTTCAGAATTTAAATTGGTTTAAAAATCTGTTTTAATTCAACAAGACAACTGATTGTATTAGTATGACAATCGGTATGACAATAAATAGTCATACCGAAAGTCATGCTAATTCAAAAGGATTGTCTTACCAGAATTAGTATAGGATTTAAATCTATTTATTTTCAGCAAAAACAATCTGTTTGAACTACTATGACAATCGGTATGACAATTGATTGTCATACCGAAAGTCTTGCTAGTTCATTCTGATTGTCTTGCCAGTTCAAAGAGATAATCCTACCGAAAGTCTTGCTGGGCAAAAGAGATTGTCATGCCAGTTCATTCTATTCGGCTATTGATTAAAAAGAAGCAGAAGCAGTTTATACATAACATTCGAATAGAAAAGAAGTCAAGAACATACAGAGAGAAAAAGCAGCCAAATATTTCATCTTATCTGCTAATTCAAGATCACAATTTCTAGTTTGTAATGTTAAATCCAATAAACTAGAAATCATTCTCTTGTTCTTGTGTAACAATCTAGCGGATCAAAATCCCTAGAACTTAATCTCAAATTGTGTTTAGCATTTGATTCTAATTATTACAAAAATAGAAAAAGTTCATGTCGAATTTATTCTAGATTTGTGATAATTAATTTGAGATTAATTCCTTGTAATCGATACAGTTGTTGTAACACCTTTCAAGTTTAATAATATTTTTATTTAACTTGAATTTTGTTTCATATTTTTTATTCCGCATTTATTCGATTATTCGGTACCGTTTGTATTCAACCCCCCTTCTACAAACGAATTGGGACCTAACACACTTGTATACTCAATCATTGCATCCTATGCTTTGGAAGTCCAAATCCTTGAAACCCTAAAATGTTGATTCCCTTGTTATCCAATTCTTTCATTACCCAGCATCCAAGATTTTAAATTACCTTATTGATCCTTACAAGGATTGAAACCCTTTCATTGTTAAACACTTATTGTTGTTATTGATTCTGGTTATTGTTTATTATTGCATATTCTGTTATTATGTTAGAATTGGATTGTTTTTATAAAATTGTGGACCAGATTCGTGGTCAGACCATATTAATGGTCAAGTTAGGCCAATGTGTGCCTTGGATCCAGTAGTTAGAGCAATGCTGTGTGCCTTGCTCGGGGTTAGTGCGTGACTGATCAGCAGCCTAACCTTGGGTTTTAAATTAAAAGTATAATATCCAATTCTAAATCATAATCCATTGTTCACTTGATATCATAATCACATTCACCTGATGATCATTATTCTCAGGTTTGTCATTGTGACTTGCTGAGCTAGTTAGCTCATTTGTGCGATGTTGTGTATATTCTTTTCAGTTAAAAAAGAACCAGTTGGTAAAGAGGATCCCCAGTCCAGCGCGAGAGCTAGGGGTTCAAGTTGAGAAAGCTGAGCTATTAGGCTTCTTTTGGGATAATTTAAGTTTGTAAAAGTTGTAATAAAGTTTAATACTCAGTTTGAGTTTGAATGATTGGGATTTGAACGGTTTGTAATATATTAGTGTGTTTGGCTTGTGTGCATACTTTAACCTGTTGCGGTCCGTGGTGGTTGGTAAGTAGGGTCACTGCATATATTATTATTATTATCTTTATTATTGTTATAAGCAGGTTATAAATAAGGTGTGTGTGTGGACCTCAAACTTCTGACCCGGGTTTGGAGGGCGCCACAGGTTTGGTATCAGAGCTACAGGTTATAAGTCACTGACACAAGCCTAGGTTAACGGGAATGGGTAGAGGGTTAGGATTAGAAGTAAGGAATAGAAAGATAGAACGTCGAGAGGTTGAGTGTTTCGGTATATCAGGTATTAGTGTAATTCACGTTATGGCACGAGATTCTTATATTGTGATATAATTTCCGATAGCTGCGATGGCCGACTCTTTTATTCCCGTATCAGCTGATCACTCAGAGCCTTCAGTTGGAGTGTCGTCTTCGGATCCACTTCTTGTTGTTCCACCCGTGTTGGCTATACTACCTCCACCTGTGTTGCAGCCCGTACCATTGTAGGCTATTCCACCTCCAGGCGTGAGGCCACCTGTTAGAGGACCCCCACCTGCTGATTCAGGCTTTACTAGTCATTCAGTCATAGGAGTACATTTCCAGTTCTCTTCCTATCCTGTCCCATATCATCAGTTTGAGGCTTGCCTTATGGAGCAGCGATTCCTACAGGGTCAGATCCAGGAGTTATTGCATATCATGCGTACCAGAGAGATGGGGAGTGGTGAGAGGCGACTTAGGGAGAGGCTCCAGGCGTTTCGTAGAGCAGCTGCAGTGAGGATTGCTGAGGCTACACATGAGGACATCACCCCTGATTTCCTAGTGTAGTGGGCTAAGTGGGTTCTAGAGGAGCTTGAGGAGATTGGAGGTCCAGACTTGCCATGAGTCAGAGATCCAGAGATGGAGATGCTGAGTAGTGTTGTATGGTTGTATAGTATGTACAGTAGTGTGTAGTGTGTATCAGTAGACTTTTGAGTTGTATTTATAGACTAGCGATGCTGACGAGTGAGTAGGTTGTTGTGCCCTTTTTGCTTTTACTTTCGAAGCGTCTTTACGCTTGTATTACCTAAAACTTTTGATCTATATATATCAGTACATTTTTCCTTTCCAGCACTGTCATTTACTTTATTGCACCAGTTATACCCTGTGATACCATGTGCCCTGTTTTCCATAACTATTTATATTCTGTAAAGAAGCATGCAATTTACTTAGTTACAACTGTTTTCAAAAAGAGATATTTCTGTTTTGCAAAACTATTCTTTTATGCAAAATATTTGATTCAAAAACTAAATAAATTGATTGATTCTTTACAGAAAATGCCTCCCAGAAGAAATACCTGCACCAACACCCAGAATGAAGAAACCAACAACAATAACAACCAAGATGATACCAACCCGAATGTGAACCCAGGACCCATGGACCCAACGATAGCCCAGATTCTTCAAATCTTGGCCCAACAAACATTTCACCTGGCACAACAACAACAAAGACAGACCAACCCCCAGGTAAATTTTAAAACTTTGCAGGCAGTAAACCCACCAGAATTCAAGGGTTCCTTAGAGCCAATTGAAGCAAATGTTTGGTTAAAGGAAATAGAGAAGGCATTTGCCTTAGTGAAAGTAAAGGAAGAACAGAAGGTTGAGTTTGCAAGTT
The DNA here is from genome assembly GCF_009905375.1 of Apium graveolens. Classification (NCBI taxonomy): domain Eukaryota; kingdom Viridiplantae; phylum Streptophyta; class Magnoliopsida; order Apiales; family Apiaceae; genus Apium; species Apium graveolens. The sequence goes on from NC_133651.1 coordinate 11,192,683, forward strand.
ACTATCTGAAGAATGAGGCCACCTATTAGTGGGAAATGGTGAAGACATTGGAAGGCACAAATGCTATTACTTGGGAAAGGTTTAAGGAATTGTTTTTAGAAAAGTATTTTCCTCAGTTTGTTCAAGATCAGATGGAGCTGAAGTTTTTAGAATTAAAGCAAGGGGACATGTCGGTAACAGATTATGAGGGTAAGTTTGAAGAATTGTCAAGGTATGTACCATCGTATGTTGATACTAATAGAAAGAAAGCTAAAAGATTCCAGCAGGGTTTGAAACCATGGATCAGAGGGAAGGTAGCCATTTTTGAATTGGATACCTATGCAGGAGTGGTACAAAAGGCTATGATCGCAGAGACAGAAAGTGAGATATTCCAGAAGGAAAAGGAAAGCAAGAAAAGGAAAGTTGAGGGAAGTGAGGGTCAGTCACAAACAGGAAAGTTTCCAAATTTTAAGAAGGGCAAGTTTCAGCCAGGGAGAAATTATAATTTCAGGAGACAAAATGCAGGAGACGGAGGCCAGGGCAACCGTCCAGCTAATGTGAATCAGCCGAATCAGTTGAGATTAACTTTTCCATATTGTCAAGTATGTGAAAAGAAGCATGGAGGAGTTTGTAACAAGTTGAATGTGGTATATTTTAAATGCAACCAGAAAGGGCACTATTCGAGGAAGTGCCGAAATCAGCCAGCAAGAGAGCCAGCAAATAAGGATCATCCTATCCGGAATCCAGCAATGAAGGTTCCAGTCATTGGATTTACATGCTTTAAATGTGGGAAGCCAGGACATATGGCCAGGGATTGCAAGACACCAGCCCCAGTCAGTAATGCATTAAGGATTTTGGGATCTACCCCAACAGTGAATGAGACTCCAAGGGCTAGAGTCTTCGACATGTCAGTGAGGGATGCTATCCAGGATACGGATGTTGTGGCAGGTACGCTTAATGTTACTTTATGTGCCAAAGTGTTAATAGATTCGGGAGCAACTCGATCGTTTGTTTCACAAGATTTTGTTAGTAAGTTAAATTGTCCAGTTGGGTATTTAAATGAAATAATGACTGTGGAGTTAGCAAATCAAGAATGTGTAACTGTGAATCAAGTTTGTGGAAATTGTGAGGTTGAAATTTCTGGTAGTAAGTTTTGTGTAGATTTGATACCATTTAAGTTAGGAGAATTTGACGTTATATTAGGGATGGATTGGTTATCTAAGCATGATGCTCAGATAGACTGTCGAAATAAGAAAGTAATGGTGAAAATGCCAGACAAAAGAATAGTAACGTTCAAGGAACAGAAGCAGGTAAAGAAGTTCTTAATGATGATTCAAGCCAAGAAGTTACTACGACAAGGATGTGAGCATTTCGTAGCATATGTGATCGACAGAAGTCAGGAGCCAGCAAAACTTGAAGATATTCCAGTTGTAAATGAATTTCCAGACTTATTTCCCGATGAGTTACCAGGACTTCCTCCAGATAGAGAAATTGAATTTGCGATCGACTTAACACCTGGAACAGAACCAATATCCAAGGCCCCGTACAGAATGACGCCTGTTGAGATGAAAGAGCTAGCAAAGCAATTGCAGAAATTGTTAGAGAAAGGAGTAATCAGACCCAGCGTATCCCCGTGGGGAGCCCCGGTATTATTTGTCAAGAAGAAAGATGGAAGCATGAGACTGTGCATCGACTATAGGGAGCTCAACAAGCTGACAATCAAGAACAAATATCCATTACCCAGAATCGATGATCTGTTTGACCAGTTGAAGGGAGCCAAGTACTTCTCCAAAATTGATTTAAGATCGGGATATCATCAACTGAAGATCAAGCCAGAAGATATACCAAAGACAGCTTTCAGAACAAGGTATGGACATTACGAGTTTTTAGTGATGTCTTTTGGATTGACCAATGCCCCGACAGCGTTTATGGACCTGATGAACATAATTTTTAAGGAGTATTTGGATAAGTTTGTTATTGTGTTTATAGACGATATTTTAATCTATTCAAAGACAGAAGAGGATCATGCGGAACATGTGAGAACGGCTTTGGAGATTTTAAGGAAAAAGAAGTTATATGCTAAATTCTTGAAGTGTGAGTTTTGGCTACAGGAAGTTCAATTCTTAGGACACATAGTCAGTAACGAAGGGATCAAAGTGGACCCGGCAAAGATCAAGGCAATTACGAATTGGGAGAGACCGAGAACACCCACTGAGGTAAGAAGTTTCTTGGGATTGGCAGGATATTATCGACGATTCGTTCAGAATTTCTCAAGGATTGCAACACCATTGACAAAGCTTACACGAAAGAATGAAAAGTTTATATGGAACGACAAGTGCGAAGAAAGTTTTCAGGAATTAAAGCGGAGATTAATCACGGCACCTGTTTTGTCACTTCCAGACGATCAAGGGAATTTCGTAATTTATAGTGATGCTTCTCACAAAGGATTAGGATGTGTTCTTATGCAGCATGACAAGGTGATTGCATATGCGTCAAGGCAATTGAAACCACACGAACAGAAGTATCCTACTCATGACTTGGAGTTAGCAGCCATAGTATTTGCTTTGAAAATTTGGAGACATTATCTGTATGGAGAGAAATGTGAGATTTATACAGATCACAAAAGCTTAAAGTACATATTTACCCAGAAGGAACTTAATATGAGGCAAATGAGATGGTTAGAATTGATCAAGGATTATGATTGCTCGATTAATTATCATCCCGGTAAAGCGAACGTTGTGGCAGACGCATTGAGTCGGAAGGAAAGGTTGAATGTGTTATCAGTACCTGAAGATATATATAAGGAATTTCAGAAATTGGAATTGGAAATTAGAGTTTGCAAACCTGAGGAAGCGAAAGTGTACAGTATGACTTTCCAGCCGGAGTTGTTGGAGAAAATAAAGAAATGTCAGGAAGATGTAATGGATCAAGATATAAATCGTTTGGTAGGTGAAGAATTATGCACGCAGAAGGATGATCAAGGCATTTTGAGATTTTCATCTAGAATCTGGATTCCACCGGTGACGGAGTTAAAGAATGAAATTTTACAAGAAGCACATAGTTCAAGATATTCCATCCATCCAGGGAGTACCAAAATGTACAGAGATTTAAAGAAGAATTATTGGTGGCCAGATATGAAGAGGGAAATTACGGAATGGGTTAGCAAATGTTATACCTGTCAGAGAGTTAAAGCAGAGCATCAGAGACCAAGCGGATTACTACAACCATTGGAGATTCCAGAGTGGAAGTGGGAACATATTACCATGGATTTCATAGTTGGATTACCAAGGACAAGGGCTAAACATGATGCCATTTGGGTTATAGTGGATAGACTTACCAAGTCAGCTCATTTTCTGCCTATAAATGAAAGATTTTTGCTCGACAAGTTAGTCCATATGTACTTGAAAGAGATCGTAGTTCGTCATGGAGTTCCTGTGTCTATTGTATCTGATCGAGATCCAAGATTTAACTCAAGATTTTGGAAGAGTTTTCAAGAATGTTTGGGAATAAGACTGAATATGAGTACGGCCTATCACCCCCAGACGGATGGCCAAAGTGAAAGAACGATCCAGACAATTGAGGATATATTACGTGTTTGTGCTATTGACTTCAAAGGAAGTTGGGACGAACATTTACCTCTGGTAGAGTTTGCTTACAACAACATTTATCATGCTAGTATTGGGATGCCACCCTATGAAGCCCTTTATGGACGCAAATGTAGATCTCCAATATATTGGGACGAAGTAGGAGAACGCAAGATACTTGGACCTGAACTGGTACAGCAGACAAAGGAAGTTGTTGAACTTATCCATAAAAGATTAATAGCCGAACAAGATCGTCAGAGGAAATATGCAGACCAGTCAAGGAAAGACATGGAATTTGAAGAAGGAAGCTTGGTATTATTGAAAGTATCACCGTGGAAAGGACTAACGAGGTTTGGGAAGAAAGGGAAGCTAAGCCCAAGATATGTCGGACCTTTTGAAATCCTAAAGCGCGTTGGCAAAGTAGCTTACGAATTGGCGTTACCTCCGCACATGGAGCACATTCACAATGTTTTTCATATATCTATGCTCAAGAAATATAATCCAGACTCCAGGCATGTAATAGAATATGAACCAATAGAGCTTCAGGCAGATTTATCATATGTAGAGAGTCCGATAGAGATTCTAGAGGAAAGAGAGAAAATATTGAGAAATAAAGTGGTAAAGTTAGTAAGAGTATTGTGGAGAAACCCAAAGGTTGAAGAGTCAACCTGGGAGTTAGAAAGTGATATGAGAGAAAAGTACCCTCATTTGTTTTCTTAGGAGATTCCGAGGACAGAATCCTTTTAAGGGGGGAAGGATGTAATATCCGGGATATATCGTGTAATTATTTTTGCTATTAAATAATTATTATGTGTGTTCAGTATCTATTCTGTGAGTTAATTGTTAAGTGTTATCTGTATTTGGATATTCAAAAATAATATTAATTGAGTATTTTAATTTTTATATGTCCAAAATAAAATATAGATGATTGTCATATCTTCCTAATTATTTTTATGTTGATTTATGGACTTATAAGGATCATATGAAATTTATAAAATCTTTTTCTGAGTATTTAAAATCTATTTTATAAAAACGGGAACCAACCGACGTCACCCATTGTTACGTTTTTGGAACCCGAAACTCTTCCGAGAACTCCTTCCTAACCTAATTGTAATATTCCGAGCATATTCCATGTTTCGACTTTTTCGATCCGGCGTACGGTTTGTTCTGCGCGGGTCCCGACGCAACATTTTCGATACAATATTAGTTTCGGTAAATCAATAAAACCCGTATTTTCGATAAACGGGAGCTTTTTATTAAATTATCCCAATTATCACTTCGTAGTACATGTAACTAGGCGCTGAGACCAAGACCGCAGTACAAATTGTACTGATTTGGATAATTATCCCGAAAACCGATACCGTTTGGATCAGTTTTTACAAATAAACGTACTGTTTTATATCCGGAATGATCCAACGGGATACTAATTTTCCGTAAATATAAATAGTCTTTTTCCGTATTTTATTTCATATCAAAATCATTTGCAGACAGATAAATATATAATTTTACAGAGAAAAATCCTATATTCATAAACTGTTTCAAGAATCAAACCAACTTTTGAAGGTGTTATTGATCTTTGTTTGAAAAGCTCGAGTACTGGATTTGAAGGTCTTGAGAAGCTCTATCAGAATCTGTAATCCATACACCTGCATAATCAAAGGTTTAATTTCTAAAAATTTAATTATTTTCGAATTATTTTAATGAAAAATATGAATTTTTGTTCGGATGATTGTTTGTATGATTTGATGATTGCATGTTGTAGAGCTTGTTTTCCTGATGATTTTGGTATATTATACGTCTGATTTGGAGTTCAATAACATGTTCAAATTTGAGTTTGATTTTCGAATTTCAAAATTAGGGTTTATAACCCGTATGAATGTTCTTAATTGAAATTTGGGGGTTTTTTATTCTGTAATAGATTGATGTTGTGATATAGTGGGTTGTGTTCTCTGTGAAATTTGCAATCCAGTCGTATAAGTTTCATGAATCACCGAGGTCTGTAGAGAAGGGAGTTGTATTTTGAATATTTCCGAAGTTCGCCGGAAACTGGCAAACTTCACGGCCAAATTCCGGCCAACTGAGGGATGATTAGAACGATTTGTTGGCTTGGTCGTGTTCCTGGTAAAGGATAGATGTGATATGGAGGTGTTGGTGGGGTGAGGACGCCGGGAACGTGTTCTCCGGCCACCTCTGTGTTTTCCGGCGACGGGGTGTAAAAATTGCAGTTTAGTCCCTGTAGTTTTGTAGATGATGAAGTTTGGTCCCCCAGGTTTCCAGACTTTGCAAAAATTGGATTCCTGTTTTAAAAATGTTTAAAAATCATATTTCCTATTTATTTTTATTATAAAAATTCGTTTTTAATTTCTGAAAATTCTAAAAATTATTATTTTAATTCCGAAAATTATTTTTAATTCACAAATAAATCTGAATTAATTAGTTAATTAATTTCAGTTAATTTTTAATTGATTAATTAGTCAATTAATTCGAAAATTAATTGATTAATTGATTTAATTAATTATTAATTGATTTTTAATTAATTATTTAATTAGATTTAATTATTTAAAAATGATTTAAAAATTTCGAAAAATAGTTTCGAGCTTTAAAATATTATTCTAAATTATTTTCAAGGCTCGATAATTATTCTAAAATTGTTTCGGAGCAAGAATTGGCCAACCGAACCCTGTTTATTATCCCGAAATTGATCCAACGACCCGTTTTAATTCCGAAAAATGTTTTAAAAATCATTTTAAATACCAGAAAGCCTATTTATGACCCGAAATGTCTTTATAAATGATATGTCATTGATTATGTGACGTATTATGTGTTATATGTGATATGTTGGTTGACTGTCGGTTTATATATTCGATGTTTACTGATTGTTGCGTAACTTTTAATCCGTTAATCGAATTTGGGTAAAACGAAGGGTAGATAGAAGTATGTGTTGAATAGAATTCTATGAGTCGATTATTGATAGATGCTTATGATATGTGAGCAGAAGAAGCAAGGCGTAGAAAAGGGAAACAGATAGTTGAGGAGTAAGACGGTTGTAATTGGAAGCGAGTGCAGTGTAGTAAGCTAATACCAGGCAAGTGTTCTGAACTTTCTCGAGATATTGTAGTACTTGATAGTCTTGTTGATATTGCAAGTGCTTTAAAGCACTGAAAGCCCAAATCCTGATTCCAGTTATTGTTCTTGAGCCATGAACCTTATTCTTTCTAGACCATTGATTGTTCTGTACCCAAACACGAATCTCAAGCATACGATACTACTCTACAAATACATGCAAACAAAATCCCAAACACTGAACTGAATCACTTGTATACTCAATCATTGCATCATATGCTTTGGAAGCCCAAATCCTTGAAACCCTGAAATGTTGATTCCCTTGTTATCCAATTCTTTCATTACCCAGCATCCAAGATTTTAAATTACCTTATTGATCCTTACAAGGATTGAAACCCTTTCATTGTTAAACACTTATTGTTGTTATTGATTCTGGTTATTGTTTATTATTGCATATACTGTTATTATGTTAGAATTGGATTGTTTTTATAAAATTGTGGACCAGATTCGTGGTCAGACCATATTAATGGTCAAGTTAGGCCAATGTGTGCCTTGGATCCAGTAGTTAGAGCAATGCTGTGTGCCTTGCTCGGGGTTAGTGCGTGACTGATCAGCAGCCTAACCTTGGTTTTTAAATTAAAAGTATAATATCCAATTCTAAATCATAATCCATTATTCACTTGATATCATAATCACATTCACCTAATGATCATTATTCTCAGTTTTGTCATTGTGACTTGCTGAGCTAGTTAGCTCATTTGTGCGATGTTGTGTATATTCTTTTCAGTTAAAAAAGAACCAGTTGGTAAAGAGGATCCCCAGTCCAGCGCGAGAGCTAGAGGTTCAAGTTGAGAAAGCTGAGCTAGTAGGCTTCTTTTGGGATAATTTAAGTTTGTAAAAGTTGTAATAAAGTTTAATACTCAGTTTGAGTTTGAATGATTGGGATTTGAACGGTTTGTAATATATTAGTGTGTTTGGCTTGTGTGCATACTTTAACCTGTTGCGGTCCGTGGTGGTTGGTAAGTAGGGTCACTGCATATATTATTATTATTATCTTTATTATTGTTATAAGCAGGTTATAAATAAGGTGTGTGTGTGGACCTCAAACTTCTGACCCGGGTTTGGAGGGCGCCATAAAAGTTCTGATACTTTGAAAAAGAAATCTGTAAGTTCTGAAGCTGTTAAAGCAACTCCTTCACTCACAAGGAGACTAAAGAAAATGAGGGCAGAAAGGTATAAGGCCAAGCCTATATCTGGGGATTCAACTGAAGCTGAGGAAGGGGATCAGGAATATCTGATCTCATCAGAACCTGTGGTAATTGAAGCTCTGCCATTCCCTACTCAAGCTCAAGATACTGTGTCAACACCTCCTATCTCTCCTATTAAAGCTACAGATGATGTTGAAGAACAAACTATAACTTCTGATATAGATATTCATAATTTGAATATACCAAATGTTCTTTATCTGGAAGCTCCATCTACAGAAGCTCAGCAATCTCCAACTCATTTTCCAATTTTTAATGCTGAGATACCATCTACATCAACCACACAAGCTCTGGAGATTGTTCAGAATTTAAATGAAGTTGTTCTTGAATCTCCAGTTGCTTCACACACTGTTGTGCTGTCAGAACATAATGAGTCTTCCTCAAGTTCTGAAGACAATGTTTCTGTTGAGACTCTAGTTCCCATTCTAGGCAAGGAAGAATTGGTGAAGAAATTTATTGAACATGAAGCACCTATTCCTTGGGAGGATACTCACTGAGGTATGGAGTGGACCAAGAAGTGGAATGACACTGATTTCATTCCTAGTTATAACATTTTGACAGAGCATATTGCTAAAGCTGATGAGTTGCTCACAAATGCTGATTTAAAGACACAACTCAAGATCACTGCTCTATCTACCAAACATCTTCAATGTCTACATTCTTCTACTCATGAAAAGGTTGATACACTAAAGGAACATGCTGATAAGCTAGATCTACAGATCAAGCTTGACAAGAACAGATATATCAGACCTACTCTTGAGAAAATTGAAGCCATTGAGAAGATTCAAGAGAAGCAACATGCCCAAATTGCTGAGGTCCTGGCTAACCAAGTTTCTCATAAAGCTCAATTGGATGAAATCCAATCTTCAGTTGAACTTCTTCTTTCTCTCTTACTTCCTGATGATGCCAAAAAGGGGGAGAAGCTAGTTAAGTCCAAATGCTCACTTACTCAAATACTGAAGAAAAAGGATGATAAAGGTGATGACCAGGGAAACTCTGATAAGAGTAGAGGTCAAGGAAAAGTTCAAGGAAAATCTTCTACACAGACAAGTCAAGTTCTGATGCTATGAATGCTAAAAGTCTGAAGTCAAGTTCTGATAAGCAAAGTATGATGTCAAGTTTTGATATTCTGATTCAGTCAGGATTTAAAGACTCTCAGAAGTTTTTACAAACTCTGAAGCTAAAAGGGAAGCAGACTACTATTTATTACAAAAATCCTAAAATCCAGACACTTGATGAGGAGATAGCTAGAAGATTATTTCTGAAACAAAATCCAGGAATGGATTTGGAAACTCTCAAGGAGGAAGAAGCTAGATTTGCAGCTGAGAAGACAAATCTTAAGTCTAAAGCTTCTGATGCAAAGAAACCTCCAAGGCCTAAGGAAAAAGGCATTGTGATCAGGGAAAAGTCAAATTATGAGACTTCAAAGTCCAAGACTAGATCACAAACTGAGATTGATCTTAAGTCAAAAGGAAAAGAAAAGGTTAGTGAACCTTTAAAGATTGGGAAAAAGATAAGTTCTTCCATTCCAGTCTATCAAACTACAATGCATGATGATGATTTGATAGAAGATGAAACTGTTCAAATTTTGAAGAGAAAAAAGATAATTGAAGAATCTAAAACAACCTCTGACACTGCTCAAGTTGTTCAGAATGAAGAACAACAAGCTACAGAAGAAACAACAAATTCTGATCAAGTTAATTTGGAAAAGATGATAATTGCTGATAAGAAGAAGCTGTTATGGAAGAAAGCTACTCCAGTTGAACCAAAATCTAATCTTATGATGAATCAACTCGCAACATTTGGATTGAGATCCAAGCAACCTAGAGATAAAGTTGGATTAGGTTCTGATAAAGAGAAGATACAAACATGAGTAGAAGTTACTCTAAAAGATCATTTCATGTTGACAGACAAGCCATATGAACAAATCAAACAAAAGCACCTTTTCAAAGTATTGTCTCCTCAAATTGTGATAGATTCTCATGATAAGGATAATCTAAAGAAGAAATTGATTTTATTTCTCTATGATGGATTAACTTACAGACTAGCTGATACTGATGTTCTAAAGAAGTCTGTCAGAGAACTTCAACATATTCTCTATCTTCTGGAAGTAAAATCTGATGTTACAAGTGTTGGGATTTATGCATACACGGAAGCGTGGATTAAAATTAAAACGCATAAAACCCATATAATCGCATACAAATCGTGAATAAATCTAGGGATCGATTACTAACCTTTAAAAGCGATCCAAGAATGATGAACGGAGATCCCTAGCAGCTGCTCCTCAAGTGTGAAGCACTCCACCGGTATCCACCAAGAGATCAAAGTAATGGAGGGAGGAAGAGGTTGAGAGAATTAGGGTTGCCTCCTTTTATTTTCTTCTTTAGAATTAGGGTTTGTTTTTGGGTTGAGGCAAATAGGGTTTATAATAGTATATTTATAGGCAAAAATTTCAGCTGAAAATTTTCCCATAAAATATTATTATTAATAACCCTTTAATTGATTATTCTCATTAACCAATTAACTAATAATTAAAACGCCTTTTAATCATTAATCCTTTTTCTAAACACTTTAGAAAATAATTCTCTCACTTGATTTAATTTCCAAAAGTTAAATTCTTAATTAATAATATTAGGAACTTTTCTTAATTAATTTATAATTAATTAAATCTCATTTAATCAATTATTAAATTTGCTAATTAATTATTTATTTCACAAATAAATAATTACCAGCCATTGTTAATTAATTCCTCCACCATTAAATCATTCTCTTTTATGGTGTGACCCTGTAGGTTCAATATTAAGCCGGTAGTAGAAATAAATAATAATAAAACTATTTTATCATTATTTATATAAATTCTTTAATTCATTAAATATGATTAATTAATAAATTAATCATATTTATTCTACATCATGAGGGATACTTCTCAGCATATCGCGACTATCCGGATAATACGAATTCACTGCTTAGAATACCAAGAACCTATTCAGTGAATAGTTACCGTACAATCAATTCCTTCTACCCTGCAATGTTTTGATTAAATACAAGGCATGGAACTCGTGCCAAGCCTTTCTGATTTAATCATATGCTTTCCCATTCACTATGCTTAGTTCTAATTAATGTGAACTAGAAACTCCTTTCTAATTCCATTCACTCTGGCCAGAGATTCATGAACTAGCATAAGTGGATCATCATAGAACATTCTCTTCCTTCACTGGAAGGGGTAGATCCTTTATTGATCATTCACTATCTTCGTGTACAAATTCCTACACCCACAAGAGCCCTTATTATTATCCCTGGAGACTAAGAACTAAACCAAAGTATAGTTCGGTGTACACAAGATGACTATGATGACCTCAAGTCTAAGGATACTTGTATAACTATCACTTTGTGAACAACTGCTGACACGTGAGTGAACTCTATCAGTTGTTCAGCTGTGCGAGTCATGTTCAGTGAACTTATTCTATAATAAGCACCTACATACTAGCTATAGTGTCATCACACAAATGTCTATGAGAACAGACATCCTTCATAATGAAGCAAACATAGTATGTACCGATCTTTGCGGATTACTAATTACCAATTAGTAATCCTACGACCAGGAACTATTTAAGTTCAGAGTTATCATCTTTTAGGTCTCATTATTATGATCTCATCATAATCCATAAAAAGCTTTACTCTAAACTATGGTATATCTTATTTAAACACTTAAATAGATAAAGCCCGTAATAAAAAACAAAACAAGTCTTTTATTAATATAATTGAAATCAAACAAATTACATAAAAGTTATTCCTAAATCATCATACATGTTTGGACTTAGGACACATCTCTTTTAATCTCCCACTTGTACTAAAGCCAATCACTCTGCTATTTAATACCCATCTTGTCTTTATGACGATCAAAGTGACTTTGAGAAAGTGGCTTTGTTAAAGGGTCTGTTATGTTGTTATGTGTGTCAACTCTCTTGATGTTGACATCTCCTCTTTCAACAATCTCCCTAATCAGATGAAAGCGCCGCAGGACATGCTTGGAATTCTTATGAGATCTTGGTTCCTTAGCTAGTGCTATTGCCGCATTATTGTCACAATACAACACTATTGGCTCTTCTATGCTAGGAACAACTCCCAACTCAGAAACAAATTTCTTTATCCAAACAGCTTCTTTTGCAGCTTCACTTGCAGCTATATACTCTGCTTCCGCTGTGGAGTCAGCCTTCGTTGACTGTTTGGAACTCTTCCAACTAACTGCCCCACCATTTAGGGTAAACACATACCCTGACATGGATTTACTATCATCTATTTCTGACTGAAAACTAGAGTCTGTATACCCCTCTATTTTCAACTCAGAACCACCATAAACAAGAAAAATTTCCTTAGTCCTTCTCAAATACTTCAGGATGTTTTTCACCGCTTTCCAGTGTTCTTCACCTGGATCGGACTGAAATCTGCTTGTCACACTAAGTGAGTGAGCAACATCAGGCCGAGTACATAACATCGCGTACATGATAGATCCTATTGCAGAAGCATAAGTAATCCTACTCATACGCTCTCTCCCCTCAGATGTCTTTGGAGACATTTTCTTGGAAAGAGAAACTCCATGGCTCATGGGAATGAGTCATCTCTTGGAGTTTTCCATGCTATATCTCTTTAGCACTTTTTTGATGTATGTACTTTGGGTCAAGCCTAACATTCTCTTTGATCTATCTCTATAGATCTTCATTCCAATAATGTAAGATGCCTCTCCCAAGTCCTTCATCGTGAAGTTCTTAGATAGACAAACTTTGACTGATTGAAGCATCGGTATATCATTCCCAATGAGAAGTATGTCATCCACATACAGTATTATGAATGTTACCGTGCTCCCACGAACCTTCTTGTAGATGCATGTTTTATCCATATTTTTGATGAAATCAAAATCTTTGATTGTCTCATCAAAACGGGCATTCCATGTGCGAGAAGCTTGCCTCAGTCCGTATATGGATCGATTTAGCTTACAAACTAGATGTTCATTTCCTTTAGAAATAAATCCTTCTGGTTGTGTCATATACACATCCTCTTCAAGTTTCCCATTGAGGAAGGTTGTTTTCAAGTCCATTTGCCAGATCTCATAGTCATAGTAAGCCGCAATCGCAAGCAAAATCCGAATGGATTTAAGCAAGGCTACCGGCGAATAGGTTTCATCAAAGTCAATCCCTTGTCTTTGTTTAAATCCTTTTGCCACTAGCCTAGCCTTATAGGTCTCCACCTGGCCATCTGCTCCAACCTTTCTCTTATATACCCACTTACACCCAATAGGCTTAACACCTTCAGGCACCTCAACTAGAGTCCACACTTGGTTGGCATACATGGAGTCCATTTCGGATTTCATGGCACTCTGCCATTTCTCTGAGTCATCACAATTCATAGCCTCATCATAGGTCATAGGGTATTCTCCATCAATAAGTGACAAGTCATTGTCATTCTCAATGACAAGGCCATAATACCTCTCAGGTTGACGGGACACCCTATCTGACCTACGTACAGGCTATTTTACAGAAGGTTGTACTTTTTGAATAGGTACTCCCTCTTGAACCCTTGTAGGTTGTGCTTCTTGAACTTCATTAAGTTCAACCTTGCTCCCACTGTTCCTTTCAAGGATAAACTGTTTCTCCAAGAAGGTCGCGTGTCTGGAAATAAACACCCTTTGTTTGGTGTAAAAGTAATATCCTAAAGTCTCTTTTGGATATCCCACAAACCTACATTTTATGGATCTTGATTCCATCTTTTCAGGTTCAACTTTCTTGACAAAAGCTGGACATCCCTAAATCTTAATGTGTTTAAGACTTGGCTTCCTTCTTTTCCATATCTCATATGGAGTTTTCGGAACAGATTTAGAAGGTACCTTGTTCAGTAAATATGCTGAAGTTTCTAAGGCATAACCCCAAAGGGATACTGAAAGATCTGTATAGCTCATCATGGACCGAACCATGTCCAACAAAGTCTGGTTCCTCCTTTCAGAAACTCCGTTCAATTGTGGAGTTGCAGGAGGTGTACATTGTGATAATATACCATTTTCTTTGAGATTATTTAGAAACTCCCCACTTAAGTATTCACCTCTTCGATCTGATCGAAGAACTTTAATACTCATTTTGGTTTGTTTCTCTGCTTCATATCTGTACTCTTTGAACTTTTCAAAAGCTTCAGACTTGTGTTTCATTAAATACACATATCCAAACCTGGATTTATCATCCGTAAAAGTAATGAAGTATGAAAATCCTCCCATAGCTTGTGTTGACATTGGTCCACATACATCTGTGTGTACCAAGCCTAACACGTCTGCAGCTCTCTTTCCATGTCCAGTAAATGGAGATTTGGTCATCTTACCCATGAGACAAGATTCACATACCGGATATGATTCAAAATCAAATGGTTCAAGTAACCCATCCTGGTGTAATGAGCGTAATCTTTTCTCACTAATATGACCTAGCCTACAGTGCCATAAATAGGTCAGATTTTCATCATCTCATTTTCTTTTATTAGTTTGTTCAATCTGAAGTAAATCATTTCCTAAATCGCATACATACAAACCATTATTTAAAGTACCACATCCATAAAGAACATTATCTCTAAGAATAGAACATTAATTATTCTTAATAATAAATGAAAAACCATCCAAATCCAACATAGGAATAGAAATAATATTCCTCACAATAGAGGGAACGTAATAACAATTATTCAAAATAATAGTCTTTCCCGTAGGCATATGTAAACTAAATGATCCTATATATATGGCGGCAACCCTTGCTCCATTGCCCATACGTAGAATCACCTCATCTTCTTCAAGAATCATACTTCCCTTTAGTCCCTGCAATGAATTGCAAATATGAGAACCACATGCGGTATCTAATACCCAAGTAGAAATTTGACTTAGTGACATATTAACTTCGATCATGAACATACCTGAATCAGAAGGGGTAGTCTCACTAGCCTTCTTCTTTTTCAACTCTGCAAGATAAGCCTTGCAGTTTTTCTTCCAGTGACCCACCTTGTTACAGTGGAAGCAAACAACATTGCTTTTGGGGTCTACTTTAGCCTTTGCTGGAGTAGGCTTACTCTCAGCAATCTTCTTCTTTTTCTTGGGAAAGGTCCTCTTCCTTTTCTTGGAAGTTGAGCCTTCTCCAATAAGAAGAACAAAACTCTTCTTTGAAGGAAAATTCGACTCAGCAGTTTTCAACATGTTATGAAGTTCAGGCAAGCTGACATCCATCTTATTCATGTGAAAGTTCACAACAAACTGCGAGAATGAATCTGGAAGTGATTGCAAGACCAAGTCTTGGCTCAGCTCCCCATCCATGGCAAAACCAAGTTGTCCAAGACGTTCAATCAAATTAATCAACTTAAGTACATGGTCATTCACAGATGATCCCTCAGACATCCAACAGCCGAACAGCTCCTTCGATATATCATATCGTGCTGTCCTCCCTGCCATATCATACAACTCTTGTAGATGCGCTAGGATAGTGTGAGCATCCATATGCTCATGCTGCTTCTGTAGCTCGATGTTAATGGAAGCTAGCATGATATATTGAGCAACATTTGCATCATCTATCCACTCACGATACACAACATATTCATCAATATGTGAATCGTTAGCAGGTTCAGCAGGCTTAGGTGAGTCAAGCACACATTCCAGCTTCTCAACCCTGAGAACAATTCTCAAGTTTCGAAGCCAATCAGCAAAATTAGGACCAGTCAATTTGTGAGCATCTAATATGCTCCGGAGTGATAGTGCAGAAGACATAACGTATATAGTAAATCTGTAAATGATAAACACATAACAACACTGAGAAAATATTCAATTTCATTTCAAAACACTATATTAATCGGGTCTTTATTCATAAGTGGCTCCCACTAGTTTATTTAATTTGTACAACCCCCTAAATGTATAACTAAGCATTCATAACACTAGTGAGAATAAGGATCCTATTTTTCATTACATCACCTCGGCTGTAGCACGAAACGCAATGTGATGTTGTATAGGTAGACAACTCTTGTCAATTACATCTCATGTTATTCCCTATAATATTTTAGCCTCTTAAATCATTGAGCCTCGGCTGTAGCATGACTCATTCAATATTTTAAGTCAAGTCAAACCCAACATCTTGTATAATTAAATTAGACTTTCAATAGCCCACGGTTGTGGCACGTAACGACCATTGGAATCCAATTTATCATACACATCTCATGTGATAGAAAAGCATCTCTTAATCTCAAAACAAAGCCCTCGGCTGTAGCACGAAACGACAATATCTCAAAATAAGAACTCTACTTTCTATTATGCTGGAAGGCTATGACCGACACATCCCGTTATGTCTTTGGCCAATTTACTACTTGATATTATTTTATGAGGGATTATATTATGTTACAACCATAATCATATTATAAAGAGATTCTTCCTTTTAAATTAAATATTTCAAATCAATAATCGATAATTGGATGATTCCCATATCGGGGGAGCATTGTCAAGAGGCGTCACTTAATACCCCTTTCTTACAGATCGAAATCCGCTTTTGACAGAATCATCCTTTCTCTCAAAATTGAAAATTCATATTTAATTACGTGTTTCACAAATATAAGAATCTCATGATTGTATTAATAATATTTATATTAAAATTATGGAACACTTCCACTAAGCCTAGATCGTCTAACATACGCCTTATGTCAATTAAGTTCACCTAAAAATATAAAAGAACATATATCTAGGCTTGACATAGTATGTAGTGCAATTATTTACTAATGTACGAATTAATCATGCATTTAATATTATCAAATAAAGCATTAAATATACTTTAAGGGCTATAATCAGTTACAAATAAATTTATTAAAAATATTAAATAATCCCATCAGATGCGTCTCGAAAAAACGAATCCAACAGTACCTTACACATCTCGATCGGAGTTCGGACGCATCCGTAGGAGCCAAAACAAAATTGACTACTCGCAGTCGCGCGTGGTCACACGCGCCGGACGCGTCAGACGCGCCAGGCGCTGAACAACCGCCGCGACGCGTCTGACGCGCCAGGCGCTGAACAACCGCCGCCCTGCACATTTAACAGCCCTAGCCCTGTACCCTTTGTCCTTTTCTGAATTCTGAGTTTACAGCGTACAATCACAAACTAATGATTACAATAATCATTAAACAATCTTTATCCAGATTATAGTTTTTGTTTTTAAAAACACTTTTTAAATACTTTCTTAAATAAAAAATAAACAATCCGCATATCAATAAATTCAGAAAAAAATATTCTACAAATCTACAACCATTGTAGAAATATATTCTGGGATTAAAAATATTTTTTATAATTTATTTATATTTAATTCATAATTAAATCGATATAGCCCCAAACACGAATAAATCAATAAAAAATTCATACAACATAATAAAATTCTGAAATTTTTATCACGAATCTAGATGCATACAGCCTATACTCTGATACCATTGTTAGGATTTATGCATACACGGAAGCGTGGATTACAATTAAAACGCATAAAACCCATATAATCGCATACAAATCGTGAATAAATCGAGGGATCGATTACTAACCTTTAAAAGCGATCCAAGAATGATGAATGGAGATCCCTAGCAGCTGCTCCTCAAGTGTGAAGCACTCCACCGGTATCCACCAAGAGATCAAAGTAATGGAGGGAGGAAGAGGTTGAGAGAATTATGGTTGCCTCCTTTTATTTTCTTCTATAGAATTAGGGTTTGTTTTTGGGTTGAAGCAAATAGGGTTTATAATAGTATATTTATAGGCAAAAATTTCAGCTGAAAATTTTCCCATAAAATATTATTATTAATAACCCTTTAATTGATTGTTATGCCCAAAAATTGGTATAAACAATATTCAGATCAAGATTAATAAAATGAGCAGAATCAAAGGAGAAACGCCTGAAATCTAGGAAAAAGATAAGATTGACTTTCCATAAATAGAAGGCGCGCCCAAAGATTGCACCCCATTGACTGAGTAGCTGATTAACGGTTGTGATTATCATATATTGAAGGCGCGCCCTCAAACATGGTAGAGGAGGTGCGCCCAATTATCGAAAAGGAGGAGAGAAATTTCTTAATTGAAACCTGTTCTGTGGTGAGCCTTAGGGTGCGCCTTGGGCAAGGAAGGCTCCTTGGACGGATTGCTTGGACATGATTGTTTTGACAGACCTACACTTTGGCCTGGACAGAATTGGAGCGAGCCCTAACGATGAATAATTTAGGGCGCGCCCTATGATGTAGAATGATATAGGAAGAGACCAAAGGCTGATGACACAGGGCGGCGCCAACATACAGGAATGTAAGGGCGCGCCCTTAACTTCTACTTGATATATAAATGCAGCTTTGATATGCTACTTGGATGGATTCTCTGGAAGATTCAAGGAAGATGAAGAATGTTATTACTAACCTATTTGATACAGGTAATCTATTGAAGAACTCCTTCCTGTAGCACATCTACAGGAAAGGCGGTGTCCGTGGTTAGAGACCTCCAGGGGTATGCCTGGATTGAAGGCCTCCTCCTGTAGTCAATGGGTTTCCTCATTGGGGATGTGGGGTGAAATCTGGTGTGTGCTTTGGGAGCTCTGTCTCTGTAGTCAACGGGTGTCCTCGTTGGGAGACTTTGGAGCATCCTGCACTTTGCACCCAAAAGCTTCAGATCACTTATCCTGCAATCTGGTAGGGGCTCCTTATCGGGGGACAAGGATGCGTCCAACATTTGGGGTGAACCACGGCTATACCTGCGTCCGTGGACTAGAGAAACAGCTGGTAGCGGAGGGTTATCCTTGGCCAGAGAGATGCCTCATCCGTGAAGTCTCGAAGCTGTGGACGAGCCTTGGGCCTTTGTGGTTGGGCCTCATCGGCGGACATTCCTAAAGCTAGTAGAAGACGGTTTCCAGTGAGTTTCCTACTGGGCCTCGGGATAAGAAATCTAAGCCCATTAGGTTTCTTGTTCCCCAAGAACTACGTGGGCTTGATCCCCTATAAATAGGGGTACGTAGGCACATTGTAAGGGGTCAGAAGCGAGAGCGCAAAGGAGCCACCACTAACCCTAAGCAATCTCAGCCCCCAATAATCATCACCACCAAACACTGTTCATCTTTTCCGACGAATACTGTTCATCGGATTCATCGGTTACTGTTCATATTTCCGACGAAGAACTGCCATCACAGATCTTATTTCCGGCTACTAACCTCAAGTTTTGTTGTTCCCAAATTCCTCCGTCAACAAATTGGCGCTAGAAGGAGGGCTAATCAAGATCTACATCTGGGAGGAAGGATGTCTCAATATCATGATGGAAGTTTTTATGATGGAAGTTCTGACGAAGATTCTGATCATGGCTATGAATATGAACCCTACGTTCCGCCAATTATTGATCATCCCACGCCGAACGTTGGAGGACAGCCACCTGTGCTCATCAGCAACGCCGACTTGTTGGAACAACTGTATCACATGGGCGATGCTTTGAATGGTTTCGATTCAAGGTTAAGCACTGTGGAACGGCGCAAGGCCAGGAGGGGTCTTCGCCACAACCGAGCGGCTCATGCACCTGAAAAAGCACCCATGACGGATAGGGATGTCTCAGCCGGCCATGGCCGTACTGAAGGAGGGCGTGTGCCGATAACCCCACGATGCCTGGACTATTCTAATGACACGTCCCCAATCATCGAGCTAGTGGAGGAAGATGCTGATGGACGGGAAATTCTACGGACAGACACCCGGGGAGCCACCCATCCGCACCGGTCTGGACGTAGTCTCGAGGAACACCGACAGGCGGAGTCGATGCCGGAGAATCAGCAACGAGGCTTTGCAGCTTTAAAAGATCGCTTGGGGATTTGCTTGGGCGATGATGATTTGAGAATGCTGTTACTTGAATGGCAGAAAGAAGCTGATCGTGGAGATGTGACGCCCCATGATACAACACGTGTGCCCCTGAATTCCCAGGAAAATCGGGAGCGGCACCGCGATCCAACGCGTGTGCCCTTGAATTCCCAGGAAAATCAGGACGGCACCGCGATCCAACGCGTGTGCCCCTGAATTCCCAGGAAAATCGGGAGCGGCACCGCGATCATGAGAGAGCTCTTCCCCGCAGATCACTGGATCGATATGGGCGTGGGTATGGAAATGATCGTTGGAGAAGGCCTCAATGGAGAGGAAGAGGTGGAGGCCTAGGTAGATATTTAGAGGGATACCGTCGCGACAATTACCGTGGTCACCTTGATTCCCGCTGGAATAACCAAGCAGATGGCTATGATTATGCGGAACATGATGATCATAGAAATGTAGGAAACTATGATCGCGATACGGCCCGGGGCCGCGGCCAAGGTGGAGAAGAGAATTAAGGGAGGAATCAAGGACGAAATCCTGAAGTAATTGTGATACCCGAAGACGCCCAGAATACGAACCAGCAGCAAGCCCTCCCCGGAGGGAATCAAGTGGAGGTACCTCCATTACAACCACAAGGTCCGCAGCCTCAAATGCAGACCATCCCAGGCGTGGGAACATTTAATGTGGGAGACTTAAAAAGGCTACTTAACCACCTGGAAGGCAGGGTGACGGCCACAGCCGAAATCCCTTCCCCATTTTCGGTGGCAGTAAGAGAGGCGCAGTTGCCGGCCGGATATCGCAACACTACTAGCGATCTCCGTTTCCACGGAAACTCAGATCCGGTGGAATTCTCGGGCCATTTTAATATAGAGATGGATGTGTACCAAGTCCCGGACTTGGCTCGATGCCGTCTCTTGGCAGCAACCTTTAGAGAAAGCGCCCAACATTGGTTTCAAAAGCTCGGGCCAGGAGTGATCACCTTATGGGATCAAATGAAAACTCTGTTCTTAACCAAGTTCCAAGCCGCGGTGAGATACGCGTCCTCTGTCACAACTCTTTCCAATGTTAGGCAAAGAGAAAATGAAAGCTTGACATCGTACTTCAAAAGGTTCAACGCTGAGTCTACTAGCGTGAGGGGGGCATCAGACGAAGCCCTGAAAAGCTTCTTGATCGCAGAATTAAGGGCTGGCTCGAACTTTTAGAAGCACTTGCAAGGGAAAGACCCAGCTACTCTGGCAGACGTCTTCGCTTTGGCAGAATCTTTTAAAGCTATAGAACAATCTCTGGAAAAGATGCAACCGACTTCACAGTCAAGTCAGAGAAGCAAAGGAAGGAAGAGAGATAGGTCTCCAAGCCCAAGGTACCAAAGAAGTAGTCGAAGCCCAGACCGGGTGAATACAGCAAGCACAAGGAGGGGATGAAGTCTTCCCTCAAACTACGATTACAGGACAAGCCGGTACACACCTTTGGTCGCATCTATCGAGCATATCTATGAAGTAAACAAGAATAAAGGGCTATTTAGAAAACCTGAAGCTTTATCGTCATGGAAAAGCAAAGATAAGAAAAAATATTGCGAATACCATGAATCATCTAGACATAACACACATGAGTGCCGACATCTAAAGGATGAAATCGAAACGCTTATCAAGGAAGGATACCTCGAAGAATGGGTAGTTAAGGAAGTAAGGAAGCACAAGGATGACAGAACAAGGGAAGAGGAAAGACGAGCCCCGCGTGGGGAAAACAATGATACCTTGGAGGAAAATAAATTTGTCAGGGATGGCAGTATCCGAACAATCTACGGGGGAGATCTCGAGATGGAATGCAGCAACCGAGCCTTGGCAAAATACGCTAGGGAAGCCCGGTTCAGGCCTCTCACAGACATTCATAGAGTGGAAACTCGGCCACCCAAGGTGTTTAAGGGTGTAACACCCCCAAATCCGGGGTCGGGGATCCGGGTTGTCACGAGTTCCATTTCCCTTAATAACACCCAATCTTAATAATTAATCAACTACTCTGTACTGTGACCCCACAATAAACACACACACCACACGTTATAGTCTCAGAGATGAACATCCAAAAATAATCACAAGTCATTTTATTCCACAATTATCTGCCAATACACCTTAAAAGGTTTTCTGAATAAATTTACATTTCTTTGCCATTATTACAATTCATAAATATACATAATCTGATACATCAAAAGTTGAAAGCCTAGCCTATTGGTAGTTCCTACCTCAGCTACAGCGACATCAACGCCTATAGGAAACTGCGGAACGTTTCCTATCCGCTCGCGAATTGGGAGCTTGGTCCTGTTCATCTTGCCTATCTGATGTTGTGTGATGAAGAAGAAAGCAACGGTGAGCAGCAAGCCCACCAAAATAATATTTATAATAACTTACAATATATGAGCATTCTCATAGTACTCAAGAAAGTCTTGGTTAAGAAGAAATGAACCAAGTTGATATCTTAATGCGATGAAGTCGCAAAATATTCAGTATATATATATACTTTTCAAAATATTGGAAGTCCTCTTCCATGCATAATACACACAGAGTTCCAGTGTATAACTGTATAAAAATACCGTTGCAAGGTGATCTCATATATCTAACCTTGTCTCAAAGTTTTTCTGAAAATCTTTGTCATGCATAAGATAATCATTTACTAGATATAAGTTTAAAAGATGAAGTTACAAGATACTCCAATATACTTATATCTTTTCCAAATACTACTTGAACTACCACCGTTCAAGTTATAATTAGTTCAAAAGTTCATCACATAGATGAGACTACAAGATAATACTTGAATAGATTCAACCTTTAAAATATCATCAAAATAAAATGAAGTTATGAGATACTTCATTTGATGCAAACATCATTTTGAAAACTTGACCCTGCCAACACTCAACAATCGCCCAACCGTAGCCTTTCTATCGAAGTGCTCTGGGTAGTGTTGCAGAAATATCCAATTGGATGATGAACTCATTACGGGAGTTTGCCGCACCAGGAAGACCACTTACGATGATCAGTCGTAGTAGTGCATCCCCACCATTTTCTACATGTAGAGGAGAACCTGTCGGATTTACTTGTCAACCGAACACTGAACTCCTAAGGAATGGACCGCCTTAGCGGAACTTCCAGGCCATTTGGGCCAATATAATAAGGCTGGGCCAGCGCCACTCGACCACTTACGCCACTCCTAGTTCAGATGAAATCCATGACTCTAAAACGTAAAGCTCGTTCCCCCTTTCCCCAAGTAGAAACTTGTTGATACGGCTCCACCAAGAAGTCGTATCTAGTTGGAAAGGAGAACTCACCGATATTTCCCAGGCGATGCCTGTTAATGGATTAACTTGTTCCAAGAATTTTACTTCCCGAGTGTTGGGTAAGTAATCAATTCATTTAACAAAACAGCAACCTTGTTGCGAATATAAAACACACCACAGAGCCGGATCCCTCAGGTTTTGAGCGAGTATTTAAATCCCCTTCGAAAGGAGGATCTTAAATATAAAAATGAGTTTTGGGATCCGCTCTAACTTTTAAAAATCATTTTGAAGACTCGCAAAACATTTTTAAGAATGTTTGGAGTGATGCTGATTTAACAAAATAAATCAGTCCCAATATATTAGAAAATATCTGAATATTATTATTTAAATAATATTTCCATAAAGAATAATCTTTATAAAAATAATTGAAGTAGAAGTTTTAAAACTTATACTTGAAATGAATATTAAATAACCAAAGATATACCTATACGAAAGTACTATCTTTATTTGAATAATCAAAAGTGAGTTTGATTATCGACACCTTATTCTTTAATAAAATAAAGAATATATCTCAGCAAATAATCGGAGTCATAGATCCTCAAATGAATATTCAAATAATATTCAATAAATAAAATAAGCTGAGTCATAAGCCCTCGAATGAATATTCGAAATAATATTCATTAAATAATAAGCTGAGTCATAATACCTCGAATGAATATTATAAATAATATTCATTAAATAAAATAAAGGAGTCATACATCCTCAAATGAATATCCAAGTAATATTCAATAAATAATATAAAGGAGTCATAAGTCCTCGAATGAATATTCAAGATAATATTCATTAATAAAATAAAGTTATCGAATAAACCTTATTTGATTAATAGTTTTGAAAACTATAACCATATATATATATAAATATATATATATAAAATCTACTCGGGATCCTCGACTCCCGGTTTTAGAAAATATTTTCACCTTTGGGTCCCTATACTAAGGGTATATACAAATTACCGTTATTCTCTAGCATAGGTATTATCAACTGAACCAACAGATATATATGGCGAGAATACGAGACAGGCATGCATATATATACCATATCAGCATGCTTCAATATATCGCAAAATTTGCTAATTAATCAACATGCATCTATCACAAGATAATGCATATACATATATACATCACAACAACAGTATAACGGGTAGAAAACTTGCCTGAGCGACTGGGGGTTACAATGGCTCGGGACGAGTCTGGTAACCTATAAACAACAAGTAAGTTGGAATTAAACCAAAGTCACTTGTAAATCTATACATTAACCAACTTAGACTCTAACGCTCGCTTTGCGCTTACTGATTCTCTTAAGTCACTCGAGTACCCTCGGCTCCACCATTTTTAATAATTTAACCATTATGAGTTTTAAGGCGATTCCTTCGCGAGTGTCTTACCAACTGCCTATTACACCTTACATAAATGTTTCATACTTCAATTAGTCCTTTAAGGTCTTTAACCTATGTTTCAAAGTAAGGCGAGGGGTAAGGGTTCGTTCGCGAAATGCCGTTACTTAAAACGGCCGTTTCTCCTGAACCGTTCATCGGAATCCAACAAACCACATATCAAAACGAAGCTCGTAACATGAACTATCTAAACATGGCAATGGTAAAAACCTAGCAGTGAGTTCAAGGGTTCTGATGTTAAGAACAAAAATAGTCTACGGTAAATCGGGCATTACGACGGCTATGTTTACGCGATTTCCCAAATTTAAACCATTCCAAAACAACCACCAATTAACCCCAATTCACAACCCAATCAAAACTCCATCCATATTACTTTACAACAGCCCCAAATCAACTCATTATAATCAATTTACTTAATCCTAAAACTTGAATTTAAACTATACTACATTCTTTAATCAAATCATAAGATTTCAACATTCCAATCTCCACCATTTCAACCCAACTCTAAACCATCATCATTAAGCTACTCTAATACCAAAACAACCAAAATCACCCTAATATACAACGTAAAGCTAGGGTTTGGAGATGTTATACCTTCCTTGAAGCTTCTTAATCAATGAAAGATCCTTGGAATGCCCATGGAAGCCTTGATCTATGCTTAAGCTACCTTGAACTTTCATAAAAATCAAGAAAACCAAAGTTATTTCTTGAAGGTTACTATTCACCATCTTCTTCCTTGATTTATAAAAAAAGATTGGCTTGGAATTAGAAGCTTAAACTTATAGGAAGTATGTAACTATCCATGGGGAAGCTTAGATAAATACCTTGCTAAATAGTAAGTGGTGGAGCTTGGATCTTCATTTTGCTAAGAAAGAAGCCGAGAGCTTCATGAAGAAATGGAGGGTTTTGTGTTTTGTTTGATGAAAAAAATGAAATGTTTTGCTTGGTTTGTTGAATTTTGATTTGTTTTAGGTTAATTACCTAATTAACCTTGACTTTGTGTGGTTATCATTCAACCACACTTCCTTCCCTCCTATGTCATGCTTACATCATATTGCTATGTCATCATCCCTTTCTTTCCCTCTTCTCATTGGTTGGATGACATCATCCCCTCTAATCTCTTTGATTAGCTTCTAATTGTTTGCCTAATGACCGCTGATCTGTTATACGGTTCGCTTAACTTTCGTTCTCGTTTCTCGTTTGAGGGATCATACTCGGGATCTTATTACTTGGGTTTCCTTAACCTTTCTCAATACATTCTAATCCTTTTATGATCCTCTCTTATAATCCTTTTATTTAAATCCTTTTTATCCTGTTACCTTATACTCAATTCTTTCCATATCTAGTGGATTTCCGGGAAAAATCAAAGTGTTCGGAATTGGATTCTGACGATCTTTACATACACTTATATGTCATATAGAGTGCCAATAAAATCTCAAAATATCCATAAAAGAACCTCTACATAGAGTGGCATGAAAAGTTTTCTCATTCAGCATAATCTGCAAAATCACTATTCATAAGGGTTTCAAAAATTTCCAAAAATTGGGGTTATTACAGTCTCCCCTCCTTAAAAGGATTCCGTCCCGGAATCAGATAGAAAATGAATAGGGATACTCTCTTAGCATTGCACTTTCTAACTCTCGAGTAAATTTTCCCACATTGTGGTTTTACCAACAAACTCTGACTAGTTTGATAACTCTTCTCCAGAGCATTTGTCCATTTTTTATCTATAACCCTTCATGGTTGCTCCATGTAGGTTACGTCTGGTTGCATGTCTATGCGCTCATATGCCCCTATTTGTCTGGCATCCGAATTATACTTCCTTAACATTGATACGTGGAACACGTTATGACTTGCTACATGTTCGGGGGTAGGGTAGCTCATATGCTAACTCCCCAAAACGTCTTAATACATCCAAGGGTCCGACAAATTATGGACTTAGCTTTCCTTTCTTTCCGAATCTCATCAATCCTTTCCGAAGGTTTCCAAGGGGATACCTTTAACAACACTAGGTCCCCTACTTCCTATTCTTTGTCCTTTCGTGTCAAATCAACATACTTCTTATGTCCATCTTGGGCTACTACCAGCCGTCCTCTGATTAAATCTATTAAATCCTTGGTCCTTTGGACCACTGCTGGTCCGAGGCTCTTGCGCTCTACAACTTCATCCTAACATAAGGGAGATCGACATTGTCTTCCCTCAAGGATCTCATAAGGCGACATCTCGATAATGACATATGATCTATTGTCGTAAGATAACTTAATCCGCGTTAAGTGATCATTCCAAATTCTTTCAAGTCTATTGCACCGGCTCTCATCATAGCTTCTAGCATTATAACTTTTGCTTCTCAATACCCATTCTTTTCCGGTTCGTAATCGCTACTACCTTCCGTTCCTAATATTATACTGGTTATACTTTTGCTCGTTAGAGTTCTATAACCTTTTAATAACCACGTCAACCTTAGTATCATGAATGTGCTTCCATTCTGACTACCACCATAACTTTACTACTCCTTTCTCAGCTGTTTCTATTTCCCAAAGTTTGATCAATCATATAGAAGAAAAAGAATTCATTGAGAGATCACTATGATCATGAACACTTGTTATATCGCATAGTTAGTACAGAAGGTGGCCAGCCTTTAGTACTTGACAAGCAATTAAACAATAGCTGGTATCCTACTCGGCTTCTATCACACAGATAGATAGTCATTCGGCAATACCTCCCCTTCTGGAAGGGTTGTTCTTCTCAGTTTATATGAAATGAAAAGAAGAGAAAAGAACGAACTGAAGAGAATTGTATATATGAAAAAAAAAATATACTGCCACAAAATATCTGGCTTAGAACCTACCTCTGAATTATAGAGGTTTGTCATAGGAGAACAAAACATATGTGTATATATATCAACATCAAGTATTATCGCATCGCATTTCACATGCTTAAATATTTTTGCTATTCCGTCCATCATTCTATGGACCCATGCTCTTCCTCGAGCTTATACACAATCACCTTTGAAACTCCCTCGACATTGAAAATCGAATCTGGGATCTCATTCTAGACATCATCGTTACTAGAATTCCATGCTTGCATCGCAACCTTCCTCGTATAGTAATACGACTCTCTATTGATAGGAAGGAATAATATTCAATAGGTAGATACTCTACTTAATTAGTCTATCAATGATAACTTATACACTACCACGACCCGATTAGTGGTACTTAATCTCAACATCCATTCCAATACAACTCTCATGGTTGTAATCAGCTCATTACTCGCAGAATCATTGCTGCCTTACTATGGTCCACCACTGACCTACTGTCATCATTCACTTTCTATGAAATCTTAATATCTAACCATACGGAGTCCATATATGTCGTATAAAATTCTTCTAAGGAGGTAACATAATCACCATTCATGATTCATGAAGAACACTCCTGATCCTGACATACATACCTGACATGAAGCAGATAAAATTGCAGAAGAGTTTCAATCAAAGCAACGATAGCAGGTTAATACCATTCTTACTCGTATGCCTTAAATAGAAGACTTAACTCAAGGTTCGTTTAGTCCTTTTTGAAACATGGTTCGGGATTATCCTCCGGGTAGTTCCTTCTGAAATAGATAGCCCGCTCATGGCGATCACACGAATTAAACTTTTACCAACTACTATTACGGTTGGGTATTGCACAGTCATCAGAAGGAATGTCAATCTTCCAAACCATAATACAACCTTGACGGCTTCAACCATTATCACTGTATTCCTCTGGCACGAGTGCCTATAATTATCCTCTTACCTTTAAAGTGTCGGCCACCTCTTTGGCCTTTCCTGATAGTAAAATTTTCCTTATAGTCAAAGTCATTTTAACCACCTCCAAATAAATTTTCTACCTCATTTCAATCACTGCTTATGTGAAGATGTTTTCCTTAAAATCTGATGAGTAAAAAAAAATATCACCATTTTTCCATAAGTTATTGCCTCAGTCTTTAGAGGTTAATCATTGTCACGACTGACTCTCGATCATACTTAGGACATCTTTTATCTTAGGTACTAATTGCCCTGAACAATTTCGACCTTTACTGGTTCGATCCATACTTTCTCATGGTTTAACACGTGCCCCACTTGGCATCATTATAATTACGTCACATTTCCTTTATCAACATTTTTATTCTTGAGAATTTTGAATATTACCTTTTTCCTTGTAAAACCTCTAAGGTTATCCTTGAATCGTTCCTCCTGTATTCCCTAGATACAGGGCATATCAAAACACCATTTACTAATACCAGAATCATTGTCTATATACTTCTGAAAAATTTCTCCACTGATCCTTAAAGGTTGTTGTTACCTTAACCCTTTCCAAATCATACTGTCAAAACTCATACTGTCCCTATTAAGGGTGAAATGCCAACCTTTATGCATTCCCCTAGGATTCATTTTTAGTTACCGATGTTCAGTCCTTACTTCCTACCTTTAAAAAGGTACATGCATCCTTCCATGGATAAATCAAGTCATATATCCCTGATAAGGGTGTCTTATTCAATCATTTCCACCTCGATAGTACATGTCTAATTTCACAATAACATCTGTATTCAAACTGAGGTCAACCCATATGGCCTTCAAAAGATAACAACGGTTATCCGCTTTTCTTGCCTAATTTGGTAACGATAACAAGGATGTTCTGGAAGATATTGGTCGTGTTGAACGTGAACTTCTTCTTAATAATTCCTTATTTACTTTTGTTGTTTATCTCAACAGTTACCTCAATGTTGGGATATCTTTCATACCCGGCGTCTCCCTTTCTGGGTATAAAGCCACCGGTCTTACACTTCACATTCTTGAAGGTCACTTCCTTCATCCAATTTTCCTAATTTCTTACTTCCTTATCTCCTCAGTCTATCCGCGTCTCATTATTTATCCTTCAATTTATCTCAAGGTTTCCTCAAATCCTCCCAACTTACAGGGGGTAAACTATATGTATCTCTTATGCCTTCAACCATCAATTTTAACTCATGGTGAATAACCCTCATCCTTACGATTACATACTTTTCTATTTCTATTGCTACGAGTCTTTAGGGTTTCCTCATACCCAACTCCTTTATCATTCCTCAAACTCTATTGCCGTTATATTCCTTTCCACTTCAATTTCTTTTTATTTTCCTTTCTCTTATCATTATTTCATGAACCAACACAACATAAGCATTGATTTCAAATATCCCGTCATTCTGGATTCGTGCCCTCAGAACGAATCTTGACAACTTTTACAACTTAGATTCATAATTCATCATACTCGTCTGCCTTTGTTCTGGCTCTAAAGCTTTTACACTATCTCCATAACCTTGGGAAGTGCTTTCCTGAAAACAATTGACTGAACTTAAATCAGTTTATTATAATCTCTTGCTCTGTGCCTTCCTTGGTCTTTCACCAGCGGGTGGTCTCTCTCTTAGGAGGGTAAGTGACAAAAACACTCTTTTGTGATTCATCAATCATTTAGAATCTCAAATGATTCTTATATTTCCTTTAGTCAGGCTCTTGCCTCGACTGGGTCAGCTTGTTCCTTAGAACTCGGAGAGCTTAGTGACTTAAAGGTCCTGAAAGAATTTCTCACCTAACTGTCTCCTCAGGGTGGTGGTTGGGGATAATAGTCTAAGTTCTCTTTAGACAGGTCCATAAATTGCCGTATAGGAGTACCGTCTCGGGTCTCCTTTCCTTACTCGACTTTTTGTTTCCTTAGTATGAAATGTTTCATCCTACTCCCCATAATTGGGGTCATCTTTTAATTTAAAATCCTCATTTTCCACTCCATTATGTCATGGGTTCCTTCTATCTTGATGGCGACCTCCCTGACTATCACGTTCAGGGTTTGCTCTAAATCTTATTCCTCAAACTAGCTTTCATCTAAGATCTCATCTTTAAGCTCTTGAACATTTGGAACCCAAATTCTGTAGGAATACCTCATTATTCCCTTCTCATCTTTCTCGGTATTAACCTCTTATCTATTTGTTGGCTCTCTGCCTTCATTCATAACTTTTTCTGGCACAATATGATCTTTTCCAA
This sequence comes from Apium graveolens, assembly GCF_009905375.1. NCBI lineage: Eukaryota > Viridiplantae > Streptophyta > Magnoliopsida > Apiales > Apiaceae > Apium > Apium graveolens. Next base: position 11,223,194 of record NC_133651.1, read on the forward strand.
TAATTCGGGCTGTATTGCTATCTCAAACAGCTTTTCGGTACCGGCTCCGGTTACCTTCACTACTATTTCCATTTTCTCAAAATCTCTTATAAACTCTCCCAAAGACATTATCATCTTGAGTCTCTCCTTTTTACTAAGGGCATCAGCCACCATATTGGCTTTCCCCGAATGATAAAGAATCTCCCAATCATAATTCTTGATTAGCTCTAACCGCCTCCTCTGGCGTATGTTGAGCTCTTTCTATGTAAGAATGTACTAGAGCACTTATGGCTTAGGTAATTCTCGCACTTCTCTCCATACAAGTAGTGCCTCCGATCTTTAGGGTAAAACTATTGCCACGAGCCTAAGCTCATGAGCGGGGATATCGAATTTCATATTACCTTAATTGTCTTGACGCAGACGCGATTATCTTGCTGTGCTAAGAAGCACCCTAATTCCTTATACGAAGCGTCACTTACAAATCACAAAATCTCCTTTTTCCATCCGGCAACGCCAGCATAGGGGCCATCACCAACCTCTGCTTCAGTTCTTGAAAGCTGTTCTCGCATTTCTCTGTCCATTCGAACTTCTCAGTCTTACGAGTAAGCCGCGTTAACGGGGCTACTATCTTTACAACTTGAACGAACCTCCGGTAGTGACCGGCCAATCCTACCTCTGGTAGTCGACCAAACCATGGTCATCAATTCATCAGTGGTCCTTTATCCAATCCTGTCAGGATCCTCCATGGGATCCTCCTCAACAACTATCCCTTCTAGGACAACATCCTCAACCGCTACATCCTCAATATCAACATCATCCGGTCCTGCATTAGGACACTCTATCGGATCCACAATTCGATCTCCAATTAGTAATAAAATATCATCACGATGTTGCTCCTCAACCTCAGGGTTCGGTGCCCCGCTGCCCTATACGAGAACAAACTATGTTACTATCACGATACCTATAAGGGTTCCCATAAGGGTTTTAACTGTCAGTGCTACGTTAGGTAGCCCGACTATGAACTTGGCAAGAGTTCTTATTATCTTAGTAAACTTATTATCTTAACGTCCCATCATCTCTGAGGTTTATAACGCTTAGCTCTGATACCATTTCTGTAACACCCCCAGATCCGGGGTTGGGGATCCGGGTCATCACGGTCTTTCTTTCCACAATATCACTTCACTTAATTAATAATAAATAACCTTATGCTGTGACCCCACACTAACACACACCACAACCCGTTATAGTCTCAGAGATGAAATTTAAATAAGTACAAGTCTTTGAATCCACAATTTAAAAGTTATTACAACCCAAAATGATTACTTGATAAATTTACAGTTAATTGCCATTATCTGCCACAAGTTATAATTATACATAATTGATTCTCAAAAGTAGATGGTCTGATCTACAATAGATCTACCTCTGCAGCTATAGCAGCTACAACATCAACGGGAAGACGCGGGACGCTTCCCACGCGCTTGCGCTGGGTCTGCTGGAGTCTGGCCATCTTTCCTAACTGTTGTTGTGTGATGAAGAAATAAAGCAAGGGTGAGCAGCAAGCCCACCAAAATAATATGTATAATGATTTACAATATATGAGCCTACTCATAATACTCATGAAAGTCTTGGTCAAAAGAAATGAACCAAGTTTGATATCTTAATGCGATGAAGTCGCAAAATATTCAGTATATATACATATATACTTTTCAAAATATTGGAAGTCCTCTTCCATGCATAATATACACAAAGTCCCAGTGTATAACTGTATAAAAAAAAATATCGTTGCAAGGTGATCTCATATATCTAACCTTGTTTCAACGTTTTTTTGAAAATCTTTGTCATTCATAAGACAATTATTAATTAGATATAAGTTTAAAAGATGAGGTTACCAAATACCCCAATATACTTATATCTTTCCCAATACTACTTGAACTACCACCGTTCAAGTTATAATCAGTTTCAAAAGTTCATCACATAGATGAGACTACAAGACAAGATTTGAATAGATTCAATCTTTGAAATATTATTGAATGAAAAAGTTATGAGATACTTTATTTAGTCCCGATATATATATATATCCACATATATATATCTCTAAAACATTTCCTGGAACCTCTGTTATGTAAAGTATGAACAGAGTTTGAAACATCCAATGAATTTTGGAAAGGAAAAGAATTTTGGCATAAACCAGATATCTTGCTGATCAGGCAAAGATACCAATAAGTAACCTTTTCTACTGTAGATGGATGAATTTCTCACCGGTCATCACCCTGGCCGCATTAGGACCTCGCGCTAGACCGTTACCCGGCCCCTCACGCGTTGATGGACTGCCACCCAGCCACTTACACTTTCATAGACCGTACCCCGGCCTGTCGCTTATGCCGACTCAATTAGATGGGCTTACTTCCCGAACGTTGGGCAAGTAATCAATTCATTTACCAAAACTGCAACCTCGTTGCGAATATAAAATACACCACAGAGCCGGATTCCCCAGGTTTTGAGCGAGTATTTAAATCCCCTTAAAAAGGAAGATCTTAAATATAAAAATGAGTTTTGGGATCCGCTCTGACTTTAAAAATCATTTTGAAGACTCGAAAACACTTTAAAGAGTGTTTGGAGTAAAGCTGATTTAATGAAGTAAATCAGTCCCCATAATATTTAGAAAATGACTGAATATTATTATTTAAATAATATTCCCATAAAGAATAATCTTTATAAAAATAATTGAAGTAGAAGTATTAAAACTTATACTTGAAACGAGTATTAAATAACCAAAGATATACTTATATGAAAGTATTATCTTTATTTGAATAATCGAAAATAAGTTTGATTATTGACACCTTATTCTTTAATAAAATAAAGAATATACCTCAGCAAATAATCGGAGTCATAGATCCTCAAATGAATATTCAAATAATATTTATTAAATAATATAAACTGAGTCATAAGCCCTCGAATGAATATTCAAATAATATTCAATAAATAATATAAAAGAGTCATAAGCCCTCGAATGAATATTCAAATAATATTCAGATAAATAAATAAAAGGAGTCGTAAGCCCTCGAATGAATATTCAAATAATATTCAGATAAATAAATAAAAGGAGTCATAAGCCCTCGAATGAATATTCAAATAATATTCAGATAAATAAATAAAAGGAGTCATAAGCCCTCGAATGAATATTCAAATAATATTCAGATAAATAAATAAAAGGAGTCATAAGCCCTCGAATGAATATTCAAATAATATTCAGATAAATAAATAAAAGGAGTCATAAGCCCTCGAATGAATATTCAAAATAATATTCATTTAATATAAAGGAGTCATACGCCTTCGAATAATATTCAAAATAATATTCAATAATAAAATAAAGTTAAAGTTATCGAATAAACCTTATTCGATTAATAGTTTTAAAAACTATATCCATATATATATATATATATATAAATAAATATATATATATATATAATATACTCGGGAACATCGACTCCCGGTTTAGAAATATGTTCACCTTTTATCCCCTATACTAAGGGTATACGCAACTACTTGCTTATTTCTAGCATAGGTATTATGCAACTATAAGCATTGAAATCAACAGATAGATAACCAGATTACGAAATAGACATGCATATATACCATATTAGCATGCTCCAATATATCGCAAAATTTGCTAATAACAATCATGCAATATCACAAGATAATGCATATACATATATTTACATCACAACAACAGTATAACGGGTAGAAAACTTGCCTGAGCGACTGGGGTTACGAATGGCTCGGGACGAGTCTGGTAACCTATAAGCAACAAGTAAGTTGGAATTAAACCAAAATCACTTGTAAATCTATACTTTAACTAACTTAGACTCTAACGCTTGTTTTACGCTCACTGATTCGCTTAAGTCACTCGGGTACCCCCGGCTCCACCATTTTTAATAATTTAACCTTTACGAGTTTTAAAGCGATTCCTTCGCGAGTGTCTTACCAACTGCCTAACACACTTACCATAAATGTTTCATACATTAATTAACCCTTTTTGGTCTTTAACCTATGTTTCAAAGTAAGGCGAGGGAAAAAGTTTCGTTCGCGAAACGCCGTTACTTGAAACGGTCGTTTCTCCTAAACCGTGCATCGGAATCGAACGAACTACATATCAAAATGAAGCTCGTAATATGAACTATCTAAACATGGCAGTGGTCAAAATCTAGCAGGGGGTTCTCGGGTCCTAATGTTATGCACAAAAACAGTCTAAAGAAAATCGGACGTTACGACGGCTATGTTTACGCGTTTTCCCAATTTTAAACCATTCAATACCAACCCCAAATCAACCCCAAATCAATCATACAACCAATATCCCTCCAAACCACATCATAACAGCCCCAACAAATCCACATTAACCATTTATACTTATTCCTCACATGAACTAAAAGCTTTACTTAGGTTCTTTAACTAATTACCAAGATTTACAACTCCAACAATGCAACAAAACCAACTAATCTCTACAAACTCAACCAAACTTCAACCATTCAAGCATCATGCTTCACATATGCTATATCAAACACATTCAATCCTAATTACTCAAAACTAAAGCTAGGGTTTGTAGTTTATACCTTCCTTGGAGAGTGGAGAATCAAGAGAATGGCTTGGAATCACCTTTAAAGCCCTTATCCAAGCTTAATCTAAACAAAACTTCAAGAACACAAATTTTAGTTCTTGAAAACACTATTCACCATCTTCTTTCATGATTTATAGAAAAAGATTGGCTTGGAATTAGAAGCTTAAACTTATAGGAAGTATGTAACTATCCATGGGGAAGCTTAGATAATTACCTTGCTAAATAGTAAGTGGAGGAGCTTGGACTTTCATTTTTTAAGAAATGCACCCGAGAGCATGAAGAAGAAGAAGAGAGATTTTTGTGTTTTGTTTGGTGAAATGAAATGATTTGCTTGGTTGGTTGATTTTTGTTGTTTGCTTTAGTGAATTACCTAGTTGCCCTTGGTTTTGTGTGGTTAAAAAGTCACCACACCTCCTTCCTTCCCATGTCATGCTTGCATCATCCTCATGATGTCATCCTCCCCTCCTTGTCCTCTTCTCATTGGTTGGGTGACATCATCCTCTCTAATCCCTTTGATTAACTTCCTAATTGTTTGCCTAATGACCGCTGATCTGTTATACGGTTCGCTTAACTTTCGTTTTCGTTTATCGTTTGAGGGATCATACCAGGGATCTTATTACTTAGGTTCCCTTAACCTTTCTCAATACATTATATTCCTTTTTATGATCCTCTCTTATAATCCTTTAATTTAAATCCTTTTTATCCTGTTACCTTATACTCAATTCTTTCCGTATCTATTGGATTTCCGGGAAAAATCAAAGTGTTCGGATTTGGATTCTGACGATCTTTACATACACTTATATCCCATATAAAGTACTAATAAAATCTCAGAATATCCATATCAGAACCCCTACATAGTGTGGCATGAAAAGTTTTCTCATTCAGCAAAAACACTATTCATAAGGGTTTCAAAAATTTCCCAAAAATTGGGGTTATTACAATAAGGCTGGGCCGGCGCCACTCGACCACTTACGCCACTCCTAGTTCAGATGAAATCCATGACTCTGAAACGTAAAGCTCGTTCCCCCTTTCCCCAAGTAGAAACTTGTTGATACGGCTCCACCAAGAAGTCGTATCTAATTGGAAAGGAGAACTCACCGATATTTCCCAGGCGATGCCTGTTAATGGATTAACTTGTTCCAAGAATTTTACTTCCCGAGTGTTGGGTAAGTAATCAATTCATTTAACAAAACAGCAACCTTGTTGCGAATATAAAATACACCACAGAGCCGGATCCCTCAGGTTTTGAGCGAGTATTTAAATCCCCTTCGAAAGGAGGATCTTAAATATAAAAATGAGTTTTGGGATCCGCTCTAACTTTTAAAAATCATTTTGAAGACTCGCAAAACATTTTTAAGAATGTTTGGAGTGATGCTGATTTAACAAAATAAATCAGTCCCAATATATTAGAAAATATCTGAATATTATTATTTAAATAATATTTCCATAAAGAATAATCTTTATAAAAATAATTGAAGTAGAAGTTTTAAAACTTATACTTGAAATGAATATTAAATAACCAAAGATATACCTATACGAAAGTACTATCTTTATTTGAATAATCAAAAGTGAGTTTGATTATCGACACCTTATTCTTTAATAAAATAAAGAATATATCTCAGCAAATAATCGGAGTCATAGATCCTCAAATGAATATTCAAATAATATTCAATAAATAAAATAAGCTGAGTCATAAGCCTTCGAATGAATATTCGAAATAATATTCATTAAATAATAAGCTGAGTCATAATACCTCGAATGATTATTATAAATAATATTCATTAAATAAAATAAAGGAGTCATACATCCTCAAATGAATATCCAAGTAATATTCAATAAATAATATAAAGGAGTCATAAGTCCTCGAATGAATATTCAAGATAATATTCATTAATAAAATAAAGTTATCGAATAAACCTTATTTGATTAATAGTTTTGAAAACTATAACCATATATATATATAAATATATATATATATATATAATCTACTCGGGATCCTCGACTCCCGGTTTTAGAAAATATTTTCACCTTTGGGTCCCTATACTAAGGGTATATACAAATTACTGTTATTCTCTAGCATAGGTATTATCAACTGAACCAACAGATATATATGGCGAGAATACGAAACAGGCATGCATATATATACCATATCAGCATGCTTCAATATATCGCAAAATTTGCTAATTAACCAACATGCATCTATCACAAGATAATGCATATACATATATACATCACAACAACAGTATAACGGGTAGAAAACTTGCCGGAGCGACTGGGGGTTACAATGGCTCGGGACGAGTCTGGTAACCTATAAACAACAAGTAAGTTGGAATTAAACCAAAGTCACTTGTAAATCTATATATTAACCAACTTAGACTCTAACGCTCGCTTTGCGCTTACTGATTCTCTTAAGTCACTCGAGTACCCTCGGCTCCACCATTTTTAATAATTTAACCATTACGAGTTTTAAGGCGATTCCTTCGCGAATGTCTTACCAACTGCCTATTACACCTTACATAAATGTTCCATACTTCAATTATTCCTTTAAGGTCTTTAACCTATGTTTCAAAGTAAGGCGAGGGGTAAGGGTTCGTTCGCGAAACGCCGTTACTTAAAACGGCCGTTTCTCCTAAACCGTTCATCGGAATCCAACGAACCACATATCAAAACGAAGCTCGTAACATGAACTATCTAAATATGCAATGGTAAAAACCTAGCAGTGAGTTCAAGGGTTCTGATGTTAAGAACAAAAACAGTATACGGTAAATCGGGCATTACGACGACTATGTTTACGCGATTTCCCAAATTTAAACCATTCCAAAACAACCACCAATCAACCCCAATTCACAACCCAGTCAAAACTTCATCCATATTACTTTACAACAGCCCCAAATCAACTCATTATAATCAATTTACTTAATCCTAAAACTTGAATTTAAACTATACTACATTCTTTAATCAAATCATAAGATTTCAACATTCCAATCTCCACCATTTCAACCCAACTCTAAACCATCCATCATTAAGCTACTCTAATACCAAAACAACCAAAATCACCCTAATATACAACGTAAAGCTAGGGTTTGGAGATGTTATACCTTCCTTGAAGCTTCTTAATCAATGAAAGATCCTTGGAATGCCCATGGAAGCCTTGATCTATGCTTAAGCTACCTTGAACTTTCATAAAAATCAATAAAACCAAAGTTATTTCTTGAAGGTTACTATTCACCATCTTCTTCCTTGATTTATAAAAAAAGATTGGCTTGGAATTAGAAGCTTAAACTTATAGGAAGTATGTAACTATCCATGGGGAAGCTTAGATAAATACCTTGCTAAATAGTAAGTGGTGAAGCTTGGATCTTCATTTTGCTAAGAAAGAAGCCGAGAGCTTCATGAAGAAATGGAGGGCTTTGTGTTTTGTTTGATGAAAAAAATGAAATATTTTGCTTGGTTGGTTGAATTTTGATTTGTTTTAGGTTAATTACCTAATTAACCTTGACTTTGTGTGGTTATCATTCAACCACACTTCCTTCCCTCCTATGTCATGCTTACATCACATTGCTATGTCATCATCTCTTTCTTTCCCTCTTCTCATTGGTTGGATGACATCATCCCCTCTAATCTCTTTGATTAGCTTCTAATTGTTTGCCTAATGACCGCTGATCTGTTATACGGTTCGCTTAACTTTCATTCTCGTTTCTCGTTTGAGGGATCATACCCGGGATCTTATTACTTGGGTTTCCTTAACCTTTCTCAATACATTCTAATCCTTTTATGATCCTCTCTTATAATCCTTTTATTTAAATCCTTTTTATCCTGTTACCTTATACTCAATTCTTTCCATATCTAGTGGATTTCCGGGAAAAATCAAAGTGTTCGGAATTGGATTCTGACGATCTTTACATACACTTATATGTCATATAGAGTGCCAATAAAATCTCAGAATATCTATAAAAGAACCTCTACATAGAGTGGCATGAAAAGTTTTCTCATTCAGCATAATCTGCAAAATCACTATTCATAAGGGTTTCAAAAATTTCCAAAATTTGGGGTTATTACAAAAGGTGAGTCCATGGATATCACCTTCAGAGAAGCAGATGCCCGATGGGTACATTATCCCCACAATGATGCGCTGGTTATTTCCATCCAAATAGGAAGCAAGAACGTCCATAGAGCCTTCGTGGATAATCGAAGCTCGGCAAACATCCTCTATTACAGCACCTTTAAAAAGATGGGACTACCTGATCAGGATATGTCTGGGGAAGACTCGTGGGTCTATGGTTTTTCAGGCGCAGGAGTTAGAGTCATGGGGTCGATTCGGCTACCATGTACTCTGGGGGAAAGCCCATTGTCGGTAACAAAGATGCTTGAATTTAAGGTCCTGAATCAGGAATCGTCCCACAGCGTGTTATTGGGACGACCTTTTCTGCGGGAGATGAGAGTCATCACTTCAATTCATCACTTAACTATCAAATTTTTAACGCCAAATGGGGTGGAAAGTATAAAGGGTTCCTAGTATGACTCTCGGGAGTGCTACAGGCAAGCTATGAAAGGCTTTAGAAAAGACTCCCATGCCGAAGATACTCCGGACGTAGATCGGGAGAAAAGCATTGAGCAACCAACCGAGGAAATCCGAGTCCACTATTATGTTGAGCAAGAAGATGAACATCCCTCTGAGTTGCCCCCGACAATGTTGTACTTGGAAGACGCAATCAGAATTGAGATGTTGGAAGAAGAGGAGGCGATGGATACCATAGTCCAAACAGATTTCCATGGGGAACGTTTAGAAGGAAGATTCGATGTTTTGCAAAGCCTCCAACGGGGTGATGCCCTTCCCCCTGCAGGAGCACCCTTGCCCGCAAAACTGTTAGGTCCCAATTTGTTTGTAGAAGGGGGGGTTGAATGCAAACAATACCGTTTCGTCAAATAAAATGCGGAATAAAATTGTGAAACAAAATTCAAGTTAAATAAAACTTTTATTAAACTTGAAAGGTGTTACAACTACGGTATCGATTACAAGGGATTAATCTCAAATCAATTATTACAAATTTAGAATAAATTCGACATGAACTTTTTCTATTTTTGTAATTAAAAGATCAAATACTAAAAGCGATTTGAGATTAAGTTCTAGGGATTTTAATCCGCTAGATTGATATACAAGAACAAGATAAGTAATTCTAGTGGTTTGGATTTAACATTAACAAACTAGAATATTTGATCTTGAATAAGCAGAGGAATGATGAAATATTTTCTTTTGTTTTCTGCTGTGTTTTCTTGTTCTGTATCTGCTCTGTTTTTGCTCAGTTGATAGTTGATATTGTCTTCTGCTTCCTTTTAAATCAATCACAGCCGAAGTTGTTGAGAACTGGTGTGACAATCTATTTGAGCTTGAATGACTTTCGGTGAGACAATCTATTAGAGCTAGGAAGACAATTAAAATGAACTAGCAAGACTTTCGGTATGACTATTGATTGTCATACCGATTGTCATAGTAGTACAATTGAAATTGTTTTTCTGAATACATAATTGATTTTAATCTAATTTGAAAATTCTATCAATACAATTAACTGAAATAGCAAGACATTCGGTATGACTATCAATTGTCATACCGATTGTCATACTAGTACAATCAGTTGTCTTATTTAGAATTATCACAGATTTTAATCAATTAACATTCTGAAAATCCTTAATATTAATTCTAAATTAATTAATCAATTTAATTCAATTAATCAATAAATTAATCCTTGCAGATATAATTTATTTTCTTAATTAAATTATATGATTTAATTAATTAATAGAGAATTAATACTAACCCTGAGCAGCATCCATTCTTCTGACAATCTTCTTAAAGTCTCTGAGACTTATGAATCAATTCCGTCACTTCAATGCTGACACTCGATGTACTGTCTGGTTCATGAGTGACTAACTTTCGTGACGTTTCTTCATGTCTTGACTTTGTTGTTCTGATTGAATCCTTGTAATAAATGATACCTTGACGAGATCTCTGTCACTTGATTAAATCCACGATCTTGATTTATATCACTGAGGCATGATCAAATTCTTGAACTTCTTCCAGTGAATCTTCAAGTCTGCAGATGAACAATGTTTCTTTATTCTTTGACAGATGTTACTTTGTGAGATCTCTCTGATGCTTGATCCACTATTTACTTATTACATTCTTATTTGAGTTGAGTTAAATACTCGAATAAACGAGTAGGCTATGACATATGCCTTTCAATCTCCCCGTATTTGCTTGTTAGACAATAACAACAAATACCTAGAGGATAACTCAACTAACAAATAAGAAAAAGATATAAACAGTAATGTAAAGTAAATAGCAGAAAAGTTCTGGATTATATTTAACATTTTCCAGATTCCAAATGAAATTTACAAGTGAATACAAGATAGATGTTCCTCTAGCCTGAACATATAACTACATTAGACTATCTTGATTCATAACGCTCTAATCATATTACATTGAGTTTTGAGCTAATTGACTTTAACTGTCTTCTCTTCTGACTTCACCTTCTTCTAAATCTTGAAGCAATTCCTTGTCAAAAACACGATCCTTTTCTGAAGTGAAGCTTGCAGGTCTGACTGGTTGAACTCCAACTGTCTTCAACTTATTCTTGAGTTGATTGTACCTTTTAACATTCTTCTCACAATAAGCTTGAATCAAGTCAGCAGCTTGAGTCTTCAACATGGATGAATATCCAGCAGTTCTCAAATGATGTTCCATCCAGACCAGATGCTTAGCTGAGTAGTCTTTAAGAGATTGTACATCTAGCTGACAGATTTGAAGACAATCAGACTTAAAGAATCTCACTTGATGAGGATTGTTGACCACTTGAGGACTAGCCCTGCTGGCAAACTCTTTAAGCCTTTCCCGAAGAACTTCATTCAACTCTGAGCTTCTTTTCACTTTGTTTAAAAGAACCCAAATCTCTGACAACGAACGATTCTCAAATAGATGAAGTGACACTTTGAATGATCCTTCACTCTGACAATATACAAAAATGCTCATCTCATTTAGGGATCTATCAAAAGCAGCTGTGATCCTTGAAACTTCAGTCTTGATAGCATTCATGTACATGTCATTGTTAGGATTTGAGATTTCCAGCTTGTCAAGAAGATGTAAGAACTGCCTATCATTGTTAGTGCATAGCTGAGGCATATCAAGTACTCTCCTAGCTTCATCCCACTTTCCACCAATCTTCAGTCTGACATCTCTTCTCCTTTCTTGAGCTTTAATGTCATGAAGACGTTGCTTTTGAAGAGTTTCTGTTCTTTGAATGTCTTTTCTCCTGTCAATGATCTGAGAGACCTTCTTAAGTTCAGCTTCTTTTCTTTGCATCTCTGACTGCTCTTTCTGAAATTCTTTCTCAAACCTAGGATCCACTGTATCTTCTTCTTCCCAATCTTCAAAATCACTTTCTTCTTCAGCTTCAAATAACCCATCTTTATCTTCCTGAACTGGTTCAGTGGGAATGTCAAAAATATCGAAGTCATCCTGTTCTCCACTGTAGTAGGCATCATCAGCCTTTCCTTTATCTCCAGCAGAAGTATCTTTTTCTTTCCCTTTGGAACTACTCCCTTTCTTCTCCCCCTTAGTTGAGGGATCCTCTGCTGACTTTCCTCTGAAACCTCCACCACTTCCAGAGCCTGATCCTCCACCAGACGGTCCTTCAAAATAAGCTTTTTGTTCTTCATTAGGGCAATGAGAATTCTTGATCATGTAATATAAGTGCTTCATGCCTTCATTTAGATGTTCCATGCCCGTCTCTATCTTTAGAAATCTTGAGTTGTTCAGTGAATGATTCATCTCAACGAGGTCTTCAAGAGAAGTCATTCTTGTATGTAGGGAGCAGAAGTTGGATATGTCATCAGCTGATAAATTTGGAGTGTCCTGAATAGAATTGAGCTTTGGTATTACAGTAGTCTTTAAATCTGAGATGTCATTCCTTATGATTGCAAGCTGATTGTCGACAGAGGTGGAAGAAGAAGACCGTTCAACCACTTGTGCTTTAAATGCTTGAGCTTCAGCTTGACTTTTAGCAAGTTCTTCTTTCAGTGCAGCAATCTGAGCTAACAGGTTGACAGTATCAGTGTCTGTGTGTGCTCTCACCTGAAGTTCACTCGTATTTGGTTCACTCATCTCACGTGCATGTGTTTCTCTCAATATGATTGCTCGTGAGGAGTCTTCCAATTGCTGTCCTTGGGTACCTGCATTAAAAATCACCCTAGCCTCTTCAAGAGAGGTCAGTGGTGGTGCAATGGGAATTCGCGAGTCCCGATCCTCAGTCAATGCTATCAAATCTTTTGGAATAGATGTCTGAATTGCTTCAGGGATAGATTGACCGAGTTGCCCTCCACTTTCTCCAGATAAATCTGCGAGTGGAGAATCCCATAAGGGAGCCAGAGGTGTTTGATCTGGGAGGGGAGAAAATGACTCTATTAAAGATGGCGGAGAGTCAGATTTTCCCTCTGAAGCATGTGACTGCTCTTCTGCCGTAACTATGGCAGGCACTGTAACCGACACTACGTGCACTCCTCGCTGGGTGTCCTGAGTATTATCTGGGGAAGTGTATGGTTCCATTGTGAGTAATGGAATTGTGCTTGACTCAGTACAAGATGCCATGGCCCGATGGCGAATTTCAATAGATGCATCCTGTTGAGAGAATGCCTCTAGTAACTGTTCATTGGCCATTTCAAAGTCCATGTCCTGTTGGGAGGACAAGGATGGGCTTTCAGATGCCTCAGAATAGGTTTTTCTTTTCTTAGGAGGAGGCAGAGCTGAGGGTTCACTCATATTTAACATTGCACTACTTCCTAGTAATCTTCTGGGTAACATTTTAGACAGTGGGGGAGAGGGTGAGATAGAATGAGACTCTATGTTTGGCTCTATGACCTGGGATTGAAGCTGTGGTTCTACAACTTCATGGTCAGCCCTATCAACCACTGAGGGTCTGTTAACAGAAGTAGGAAGAGAGTGAGAGTGAGGAGTTACTACCTGTAATGGAAGAGCCTGGGTGGCTTGTACCACTGGAGCTTGAGGTTGCTGTTCATGGCCGGGTAGATTAAAAATAGGTAAGGGAATATAATTGGCCATGAAAGCAGATACAAGTACTGGTACTTGCATAAATTTGAAGGTTGTGTCTTGGCGAGTGTAAATCTTTTTGCTAACTGGTGGGGGTTCGGTTACAGCCGAGTTAGCAAAAAGTGCTTTGTGTTCAGGGGTGAGTAGATGATCTGCTATGAGCATAAGAAAACGAGCATAGTAACATGATACCCTACGATTTGTAGAATGATCACGTAAAGCAGAAGTTAGACGTCTCAAGAGAATGGGAAAAAGTAGTTTGCCAAAATTGATCCTTTGATTGAAAACAACCGCAAGACCAATATACTGCAGGGTGGAAGTAATGTTATGAAAATTAGATTTTGTGCAGTTGGCAAACACTTTGGAAAGAGTATCGAAGAATATATCCCATTCAGACACCAAATTCGATTTAGAAAGTTTGGTTAAATTGATCACCCCCTGATAGTGAATGGCATTGAAAAAATTTGTGATATCATTTTCAGAGGGTAAATTACAGAAATTGTCTAGTGGAAAATTTAAAGCACGATTGACGACTGTTTCATCAACTACATACTGTGTGTTTGCGATGGTGAATGAAAAAGATTTTGAATCATCGGCCACAGTAGAAGTTGTGCAAATCAGTCTAAGTAGATCGACGTTTAAAATCACATTTGATTTAATAGCAGAGCTAACAATCGAATGATCATTTAAAAATCTAATCCAAGGCTTAAATTTTTCAACATCACATTTTTCCGGATTGAAATAACCAACTTGATTATGCGCGACAATTTGGAAATTGAGAGCCATTTTTTTTTATAAAATAATAATAAGACACAAGCTTTTCAGAATTTTAAGAATAATATTAAGAAAATTCGAATTAATTAAATTAATTTAATAATTCGAATTAAATTAATTATAATCGAAAAATTTAGACAGAAATGTATCTCGTTAAAATTCTTAACTCACAAGCACAATTTTGATAAACCAAAAGACACAAATATGATAAGTTTTTTATAATAACTTTTATTTTTTAAGAAAATTTCAGCAGCACTTCTTTATGTATATACTTGTATGTATATATCACAAAGTGATGATTAAGAGTGCTGAGTAAAAACTCGAGCAAAGAAATAATTGGATTGATGGTTTTGTTCTTGTTCGAGGAGAGAGAAGAGAGTAAAAGAGAGTAAAAAAAAACTGTTCAAATTTTTGAGAAATGAAACTGCTGTGATGGTTTAAAACAATACACAACACACGCTTATATATGACAGCTGGTATGACAATCCGGGATTGTCATACCGATTGTCATACCAGGCAAAAAGAAGGAAATGAAACAAATAAAATAAACAACTGGTATGACAATCTGATAGTCATACCGATTGTCATACCAGTACAAAATAAAACAATATAATTCTGATATTAATTTTATTACTGGCATGACAATCAATAGTCCTACCGATTGTCTTGCCAGTTATAAAATTAATCTGATATTAAAATAAGCAATCAATATTACTAAAATGACTTTCAGCAAGACAATTTCAATTGTCTTGCCGATTGTCTTTCTAGAATAAGATAAAATAAGCATAACAGATTTATATTTTCATGTTTACTGAAATGATTTTCAGCAAGACAATTTTAATTGTCTTGCCGATTGTCTTTGCAGTAGAAAAACAAAATGACTATGTACAGACAACTATTAATGTACTGAAACTTTATTACAAAATAGTAAAACTGAACTAAATACTTAACATTTTTACAGAAAATAAAGACAATATTTCAGAATTAATTATTTTTATTCCAAAAATAGATTTCTGTTGAATTTTAGCAAATAAAATTCATAGAAAAATATTTTTAGAGGGAATAAAATATTCTGAGATATTTTAAATTAACAAGTAGAGTAAATAACATAGATAAGATAATATATATAACATAGAAATAAGCAAGAAATATGATAAAATGATAAAATAAATTTGCAAATGAATTTTTCATTTATGAAAAATTCATTTGTAAATTCATTCAAGAACAGATTCCAGATATTAATTAAATTAATCACAAAAACTATTTAACATGCCCAATTTACCAACTAATCTGGTAAATGTGGATTCGTCAAGTGGTTTAGTGAAAATATCTGCTATTTGTTCTTCTGTTGGAACAAAAAATAGTTCAACAGTACCATTCATGACGTGCTCTCTAATAAAATGATACCTGATGTCAATGTGCTTTGTCCTCGAGTGCTGCACAGGGTTGTTGGTGATGGCTATTGCACTTGTGTTGTCACATAAAATAGGAATCTTGTTCAATACAGAGCCATAGTCTCGTAGTTGGTTCCTAATCCACAAGATCTGAGCACAGCAGCTTCCAGCAGCAATATATTCAGCCTCGGCCGTTGAGTTGGAAACTGTTTGCTGTTTCTTGCTGTACCATGAGACTAGCCTGCTTCCTAAGAATTGACAACTTCCTGAGGTGCTTTTCCTATCAACAACACTTCCTGCATAATCTGAATCTGTATATCCGACAAGGTTAAAACCAGATTCTTTAGGGTACCAAATACCTAGATTTGGTGTTCCCTTAAGATATCTTAAGATTCGTTTAACAGCAACGAGATGAATATCTCTAGGATCCGCTTGGAACCTTGCACATAGGCATGTAGCATACATAATATCTGGTCTACTTGCAGTAAGATAGAGTAACGAGCCAATCATACCTCTGTAGCTTGTGACATCTACCTTAATGGAGTTTTCACATGGTCCAAGCTTGACAGCTGTAGTTGATGGAGTCCTTGCTGATGCAGAGTCCTCTAGATTGTATTTTTTGAGGAGTTCCTTGAGATACTTGGATTGACAAATAAATGTTCCATCTAACCTTTGATTTACTTGTAATCCAAGAAAGAACTTCAGCTCTCCCATCATGCTCATTTCAAACTTGCTGTGCATTAACTTAGCAAATCTCTTACAGAGATTATCATTAGTAGACCCAAATATTATATCATCCACATAGACTTGGACTAATATAGTATCATTCTTATGTTTTTTAGAAAAGAGAGTTTTGTCTATGACACCTCTAATAAAGCTATTTTCAATAAGAAATTCAGAGAGAGTGTCATACCATTTTCTTGGTGACTGTTTTAGCCCATAGATAGCCTTGAAAAGAAAGAAGACAAAATCCATATGATCTGGATCTTCAAAACCAGGAGGTTGCTCCACATATACCTCTTCATCCAGCTTTCCATTCAGAAAGGCGCTCTTGACATCCATTTGATAAACTTTAAAGTTTGAAAATGCTGCGAATGCCAGAAATATCCTGATGGCCTCAAGTCTAGCCACTGGAGCATAGGTTTCATCATAATCAATACCTTCAGCTTGAGAATACCCTTTAGCTACCAGTCTTGCCTTGTTTCTTGTAACCACACCATCTTCATCTAGTTTATTCCTGAATACCCACCTTGTACCAACAGCTTTCTTGTGTACAGGCCTAGGTACCAGTTTCCAGACTTGTTGACTTTCAAACTGATTGAGTTCATCTTGCATAGCAATCACCCAATCTGGATCAGTTAGTGCTTCTTCAATTTTCTTAGGTTCCATCTCAGAAAGAAATCCTGAGAACAGACACTCATTTTGAGTAGCACGTCTAGTTCTGACTCCAACATCTGGATCACCAATAATCAACTCAAAAGGGTGAGCTTTATTCCAGACTGTCTGTCTTGGAAGATTTGATCTTGATGATTCGCCTTGAAATTCATTGTGATGTTGTGTCCTACTAGATGATCCTTCAGCATCTCCCCATGAGTTGTTGCCATGTTGACTTGAAGATTCTCCGTCAGTAGCAGTGGTATCTCCATTGTTTCCAGAGTTTCCATCACTATTACCTTGAGTATTATCAGGATTAACCGGTTCTTCAACAGCAACAACCTCGGGTTCTTGACCATGTTCTGACTCTGAATCTGACGTATCATCAAACTTCAGTTTCTCAGAAGGATCTTCAGTTTGGATACTAGGGAGTTTAGTGTCATCAAAAGTAACATTGACACTTTCAGTTACTTTGTGTTGATCAATGATATACACTCTATATGATCTTCTTCCATATCCAACAAAAATACCCTCATATGCCTTTGCCTCGAACTTACCACGACGATCATCTCCATCCTTGAGTACGAAGCATCTGGCACCAAATACATGAAAGTATTTGATAGAAGGTTTCTGTTCATTCAAAATCTCATAAGGAGTTTTCATGAAGTCTTTGTTGATTAGAGTTCGATTCTGAGTATAACATGCAGTATTGACAGCTTCAGCCCAAAAGTACATTGGAAGACCTGATTCATTTAACATCGTTCTTGCAGCTTCAATCAATGTACGATTCTTCCTTTCTACCACTCCATTTTGCTGAGGGGTTCTAGGAGCTGAAAATTGTCTGGTAATCCCTTTGTCTGTACAGAATCCATTTAGAAGTGCATTCTTGAATTCTGTTCCATTATCTGACCTTATTGCTCTAACAGGGACGTTAGAATCTAACTCAATCATCTTGATATGATCAATCACAACTTGTGGTGTTTCATCCTTAGAGTGAAGAAATAAAACCCACGTATACTTGGAATAGTCATCAGCTATCACAAGACAGTAACACTTCTTTGACATAGAAAGGATATTAACTGGACCAAATAAATCCATGTGCAATAATTACAGAACACCAGTTATGGAAGATGTGTCAGTGCCTTTGTGACTTGCTTTCTTTGACTTTCCTTTCTGGCAAGCCTCACATAGTCCTTCTGGAGAGAATTCCAGCTGAGGCAGACCTCTTACCAGTTCTCTTTTGACAAGAGAATTCATTGTCTTGAAATTGAGATGGGAAAGTCTCTTGTGCCATAGCCAACTCTCATTTGACGATGCTTTTGCATAGAAACAATTGACTTCAAGATTGCTTCCAGAGTTCATGTCAGCTACGAACAGATTTCCTTTCCGTATTCCCATTAAGGAGGGTTTTTCACTTTTCTTGTGCAGAATCTGACACTTCAGCTTGTCGAATAAAACATTGTAGCCGTTGTCACAGAACTGACTAATGCTAAGCAGATTGTGTTCAAGTCCTTGAACAAGATATACATTTTCAATGATAACATTTCCAGCTTGCAAACAGCCATATCCCTCCGTTAAACCTTTGCTGTTATCTCCAAAGGTAACCACTGGGCCAGCTTTCTCAACCACATTTGATAGCAGGGCTCTATCTCCGGTCATATGTCTTGACGATCCACTGTCAAGAATCCACACTACCGGTTGTACCTGTTTAATGCCCTCTTTTCTTGACGATGAGGTGCTTGCATCACTAGCCATGAGAGCAAGATTCCCAACTTCTTCGTCTTCACTGTCAGTATCATCCCAACTTCTTCCCTTTGCCAGGTACGCCCTTTCAGATTTACTCTTCTGATTAGAATCATAAGAGTTCTTCCTTGCTTGTTTTGGCTTCCTGCATTCTGTGGCAAAGTGTCCCAACTCATTACAGTTGAAGCATCGAATGGTGCTTCGATCAACCATCCCTGTTTTATACCCACCACTGCTGGTGTTAGAGGATGAAGATCCACCTTTCTGGAATCTGTTGTAGTTGGACTTGTACTTGAACTTGGGATTCCTTTTGAATCTGACATTTGAGAATCTCTTGACAATCAGGGCCATTGACTCATCCTCCAATTGCTCCAGTTCTTCCAAGGAATAAAAATCATCTCCTGATTGATTTGTAGTAGGAGAATCAAATTCAGCTACTATCACATTATCTTCAACCTTGGAGGACTGTACCATTCTATCTGACTGTTGAGATTGTTGTTGATATAGTGGTAGTTGTTGTTGTTGTTCATCAGCTACCAGAGCAGTAGACGTGCTGACCACTCTTCCTTTCCCGTAAACTTCCTTCTGCTGAATCTGCTCCAACTCATAAGTCTTTAACACACCATATAGCCTTTCCAAAGAAATCTCACTCAGATCTCTTGCTTCTCTTATGGCAGTGATTCTATGTTCGAGATGAGTTGGCAGTGTTAAAAGGAACTTTTTATTGACCTCCCTGATGGAATAGTATTTCCCATTAATGTTCAGGTTGTTGATCAATGCATTGTACCTCTCAAACACTTCAGTGATTCCTTCTCCTGGGTTAGATTTAAAGTATTCATACTCAGAGGTTAGGATTTCTAGTTTGTTCTCCCTAACTTCCTCTGTGCCTTCATTAATAATCTCAATAGTTTCCCAGATATGTTTAGAATCTTTACAATTCATCACATGTCTGTTCATTAGGGGATTAAGGGAATCTACTAAGATTAATTGAAGGCTAGCATCCAGGGAAGCTTCTTCTATTTCAGCAGGAGAGAAGTCCTCAGGATCCTTCACATACGTTCTCGCTTTGGTGATCACCACATCATTCTCTATTACCTCTGGTTCAATAACCATAGGAATTTTTGGACCCTTCTTCAACACTTGCAAATATTTGGGATTAGCAACCTGTAAAAACAGTAGCATCTTCTTCTTCCACATCACATAATTTTCTTTATCGAAAAGTGGAATTTTAACGGTTCCAACTTTTTGTGTAGTCATTATGAATTTTTGAGTGAATAAAAATTCAAGAAGTGAAAGAAACACAAAAGTCTAGGATCTAGATTTGTACGTTAATCAGAAGGCTCTGATACCAATTGTTAGGTCCCAATTTGTTTGTAGAAGGGGGGGTTGAATGCAAACAATACCGTTTCGTCGAATAAAATGCGGAATAAAATTGTGAAACAAAATTCAAGTTAAATAAAACTTTTATTAAACTTGAAAGGTGTTACAACTACGGTATCGATTACAAGGGATTAATCTCAAATCAATTATTACAAATTTAGAATAAATTCGACATGAACTTTTTCTATTTTTGTAATTAAAAGATCAAATGCTAAAAGCGATTTGAGATTAAGTTCTAGGGATTTTAATCCGCTAGATTGATATACAAGAACAAGATAAGTAATTCTAGTGGTTTGGATTTAACATTAACAAACTAGAATATTTGATCTTGAATAAGCAGAGGAATGATGAAATATTTTCTTTTGTTTTCTGCTGTGTTTTCTTGTTCTGTATCTGCTCTGTTTTTGCTCAGTTGATAGTTGATATTGTCTTCTGCTTCCTTTTAAATCAATCACAGCCGAAGTTGTTGAGAACTGGTGTGACAATCTATTTGAGCTTGAATGACTTTCGGTGAGACAATCTATTAGAGCTAGGAAGACAATTAAAATGAACTAGCAAGACTTTCGGTATGACTATTGATTGTCATACCGATTGTCATAGTAGTACAATTGAAATTGTTTTTCTGAATACATAATTGATTTTAATCTAATTTGAAAATTCTATCAATACAATTAACTGAAATAGCAAGACATTCGGTATGACTATCAATTGTCATACCGATTGTCATACTAGTACAATCAGTTGTCTTATTTAGAATTATCACAGATTTTAATCAATTAACATTCTGAAAATCCTTAATATTAATTCTAAATTAATTAATCAATTTAATTCAATTAATCAATAAATTAATCCTTGCAGATATAATTTATTTTCTTAATTAAATTATATGATTTAATTAATTAATAGAGAATTAATACTAACCCTGAGCAGCATCCATTCTTCTGACAATCTTCTTAAAGTCTCTGAGACTTATGAATCAATTCCGTCACTTCAATGCTGACACTCGATGTACTGTCTGGTTCATGAGTGACTAACTTTCGTGACGTTTCTTCATGTCTTGACTTTGTTGTTCTGATTGAATCCTTGTAATAAATGATACCTTGATGAGATCTCTGTCACTTGATTAAATCCACGATCTTGATTTATATCACTGAGGCATGATCAAATTCTTGAACTTCTTCCAGTGAATCTTCAAGTCTGCAGATGAACAATGTTTCTTTATTCTTTGACAGATGTTACTTTGTGAGATCTCTCTGATGCTTGATCCACTATTTACTTATTACATTCTTATTTGAGTTGAGTTAAATACTCGAATAAACGAGTAGGCTATGACATATGCCTTTCAAAAACATACTGAAGAAGTTGATGCCTCTACTACGCAAGGCGCACCTCTTAAAGGGGATGCACCCTCTCTACAAGAAAATGAGATCTATGATTCGCCTAACTTGGATCCCCGGATACCAATGCCGACGGAAAAGATGGGGCCAGCAGAGGACACGACTGAAATCCCTGTTGATGAAAAAGACCCGAGTAAGGTTTTGAGAATAGGGTCCCAGTTAGCACCAAAGTTAAAGGAAGGTCTTTCAATATTTCTGTTGGCGAACCTTGATGTATTTGCATGGAGCCATTCTGATATGGTGGGAATTCATCCAGAAATAATGTGCCACCGATTGAATATCGACCCCAAGCATAAGGGGGTTCGATAAAAATGAAGGGTCGTAAGCGGAGAGAGAGCTATAGCCTTGGCAGAGGAAGTAGAGAGGCTCCTAGACGTCGGACTAATTCGGGAATCTTTCTACCCAGAATGGCTAGCAAACCCGGTGTTGGTAAAAAAGCCCAACGGCAAATGGAGAACGTGCGTGGACTTCACCGACCTGAATAAAGCATGCCCGAAAGATAGTTTTCCCCTACCAAGAATTGATCAGTTGGTCGACGCCACGGCAGGACATGCTCTGCTTAGCTTCATGGATACATACTCCGGGTATAACCAGA
Source organism: Apium graveolens (assembly GCF_009905375.1). Lineage (NCBI taxonomy): Eukaryota > Viridiplantae > Streptophyta > Magnoliopsida > Apiales > Apiaceae > Apium > Apium graveolens. The sequence goes on from NC_133651.1 coordinate 11,245,542, forward strand.
TCTTTATGTATGAGCCTGACCAGGAGCACACCTCTTTCATCACTGATAGAGGGCTCTACTGCTATATCGGAATGCCATTTGGTCTGATCAACGCCGATGCCACTTATCAAAGGTTAGTAAACAAAATGTTCAAGAAGCAGATTGGGAAAACTATGGAAGTGTATGTGGATGACATGCTCGTAAAATCAAAAAGGGCGGAAGATCACATCGCCGACTTAGCTGAAATGTTCCATATTCTGAGGAAATATAGGATGAAACTAAATCCATAGAAGTGCGTGTTCGGCGTAGAGTCGGGGAAATTCTTGGAATTCATGGTTAACCATCGGGGGATTGAGGCTAACCCGGCAAAAATAAAAGCCCTGCTAGACATTTAATCTCCCACCAACGTCAAACAGGTACAGAGTCTGACAGGAAGAATCGCGGCCCTAAATCGATTTATGTCAAAATCGTCGGATAGGTGCAAAGAATTCTTCAAGGCAATCAAAGGAAGAGGGAAGGATTTTCCGTGGACTCCTGACTGTGAAGAAGCTTTTCTGAAAATCAAAGAACAATTGGGAAATCCTCCAATGTTGGCCAAGCCAGAAGATGGAGAAACTTTGATTCTGTACTTGGCGGTGTCTGAATATTCCGTCAGTGCCGTATTGGTAAAGGAAGAATCAAGCCACCAGTGGCCTGTATACTATGTAAGCAAAAGGTTGTTGGACGCGAAAACCAGGTATACCAACATGGAAAAACTAGTATACACTCTTATTCTTGCGGTACGAAAGCTAAGACTGTATTTTCAGGCTCACCGAATAGAAGTTCGCACCGCTTATCCGCTTCGGCATATTCTACATAAACCCGAATCGTCAGGGAGAATGTTAAAATGGGCCGTGGAGCTAGGGCAGTTCGATTTGGAATATTGTCCTCACACGGCAATCAAAGGACAAGCATTGGCCGATTTCGTACTTGAGTTCGATGAAGAAGTTGATGATAAGGCCATAGTGCTGGCAGAACCAACCTCGCAAGAGAGTCATCAGGATGAAAAGAAGCAGGAACTCCCCCACCCTTGGTTGACATTACATGTGGACGGGGCCGTAAATAACAACGGGTCAGGTGTCGGGATTGTCTTGATCACTTTGGAGGGGCACCGCTTGATGAGTGCTATCCATTTCAAGTTTTATGCTACCAACAATGATGCTGAGTATGAAGCCTTGATCAATGGTCTGAAATTAGCTCTAGAGGTAGGGGTCGTGAATTTGATAGTTCAGAGTGATTCCGAATTAGTTGTGAACCAGGTCATGGAGGATTCCAAGCCCGGGGACCGCAGACGGAGCTATATATGAGATGTGCAAAACGCCTACTGGAAATTTTTTCAAATGCCAGACTAGAAAGTGTTCCGCGAGAAGAAAATAGTAATGCGGATGCTTTGGCCAAGATGGGTTCACAAATGGACAGCGTTCAACTTGGACAAATCCCTTTGGGAATCCAGGAAATTCCAAGTATTCCGGAGGTGGAAGTGCTTCAAATGCAAGAAATCCCACAAGAAAACTGGATGACTCCCATCCATAACTATATTCAGACAGGAGCTGTACCAGAGGACAAACTATAGGCTCGACGCCTTCGGTACCAGGCCGCAAAGTACGTTGAATATGACGGGGTACTATACAAGAGGGGATTTAACCAGCCACTGTTACGTTGTGTGGACATGGAAGAGGGAAATTATATTCTCAGAGAGGTGCGCGAAGGGATTTACGGCAATCACTCGGGGGGTGGTTCTTTAACATTAAAAGTGCTCAGACAAGGATACTACTGGCCGACTATGAGGGAAGATGCTTTTAATTTTGTTCGGGCTTGTGATCCTTGCCAGCGGTTCGCCAACTATTCCAACACCCCGACATCCACCATTACCTCATTGACAAGCCCCTGGCCTTTTTCCATGTGGGGAATTGATCTCATTGGAGAGTTACCCAAAGCAAAGGGGGGTGTGAAATACGCCGTGGTGCCTGTGGAATACTTCACCAAATGGGTAGAGGCTATGCCACTAGCCACGATCACGGCAAAGAAGATATGAGATTTTGTGTTCAATTCCATAGTATGCAGGTTTGGCATCCCCTACAAACTCATCTCAGACAATGGGAAACAATTTGATAGTAAAAAGTTAAGGAAGCTTTGTGAGGACTTAAAGATTAAAAAAGACTTCACCGCGGTTTATCATCCGCAGAGTAATGGTCAGACAGAAGCCATAAACAAAATCATAAAACATACCTTGAAGGCAAAATTAGAAGAAAAAAAGGGGATTGGCCAGAAGAAATGCCCATGGTCCTTTGGTCTTACAACACGACACCTAGGTCAACCACAGGTGAAACCCCTTTTCTGCTGACCTATGGGTATGAGGCCATGGTTCCCGTGGAGGTAGGAGCAGGATCTCTATGGAGAGATGCGTTCATCGAGGAAGATGCGGAAGTTAATCAGAGGCTCCACTTGGATCTGTTAGATGAAGCCCGGGCGAACGCTCAATTGAAGCTCGCTGCGTATCAGCAGAGGGTCGCAAGGTATTTCAATAAAAAGGTAAAATCCGTACCGTTCAAGGTTGGAGATCTCGTGTTGCGAAAGGTTATGCCTAACACTAAGATAGCTCAGCACGGGGTGCTTAGAGCTAATTGGGAAGGACCGTACAAAGTTAAAGCTATACTCTGGAAATGGACCTATCGCTTAGAAGATCTGGATGGTAAACTTATTCCTCGAGCATGGAATGCAGAACATTTGCGGAAGTATTATCAGTAGGGTGTGGTTGTGTCCCCCTTATTTTCTTATTTTGATTCTTATATAATAGGCTAGTAGCAAATAAATTCCTCCTAGCCTAAGGGGGTAGTACATGTGACTGCAAACCTTGGAACTAGCAGAAGGAAGAAATTTTTTTCAAATAATTTCCCCATAGAGCATAGTAGCCATGGAACTGGTGTAATTTACACACTAGAGCGCATTATCAATAAAAGAGAAAAGTTACTTCAAATTACTATATTTGTTTGACATGAAAATTCTCATTTGAAAAACATCAAAGGCGCGCCCTATGTTGAGGCGCGCCCTATCTGATAACTTCTGCTTCATAATCAAGATAGACATAGTAGACGAGGATGAAAGGAATAAATGCACATGGCCAGCAAAATAAGCTAAGGCAAAAGCTCCCCAAATTAAGGCGCGCCTTTGGACTAATATGTAAATTAAAATATTGCAAAGGTACTACTGGTAAGAAAACGTACATATTATTTGTAATACGGCACGCCCTCATATCTAAGCACTACAATAAGAAGGACGAGAACAACTTCGAGATCACATAAAAAGAAATCACCCACAAAGCATTATAAATAAATAAGCTCAGATACCAAAAGGCGCGCCTTGTAGCAACATCAGACATAATGAACTAACAAGATTTATGGTGATGTGAGGGCGCGCCATCATGAAAATATAAGTCATGGCCAAGGAAAACATCAAAGTACTTTAACAAACTTTTATGAGTACGAGAAAAGATAAAACTAGCGTTGAGCCATACATGCAAAAGTCAAAAAGTAGCAGAATAGTAAGTCATACAGCTTTGTATAGCATCAAAAGAGGGCTGGCTCCTCAGAAGTATTCAAAATTTAAACTAAAATAAATCAACGCGCGCCTTGAGACTGGTTTGTTGGAGGAATAACTTGAAGAGGGATAGTGGGATCAGCTTCAGGCGCGTCCTTGGGGATTTCCTCTTGTGGCGCGCCCTCACCTTCTTCGTCCTCCAACCCAAGTTCTATTCTCCTTGCCTTGATTTCAGCAGCATGCTCTTTCTTAAATTCCACCATCTCAGCAACAGTCTCCTCCCCAAACTTCTCAAAGGAGTAGTCAGGATCATTGGCCACAAAGCCAACTCTGTAGAAGTGAAAACCATTGGCAAATGCCTCATCAGATATTTCCCTCTTCTCATCAGGCCAGCCTAGTTTCTGCTGCTCCTCCAGATACTCAATCCTCAAGTTGGCTGCACCAAGCTCAGTGTGGAGAGAGGTAGCCTTTTTGTTGGCAATCTCTAGCTGACAAGTAAGATTGGCCACCTCATCCTTGAGAAAAGAGATCTCAGAGTCCTTAGCGTGCAGAAAGTCTTTGTCTTTGAGGGTATTCCTCAAAATATTGTTGTCGCCCTGCAGCCTCTCCAGGCGCGTCCCCTCTTCCAGTAGCTTGTCCACCACTCGAGTGGAGTGGATGAACAATTGGCAAGATGCCTTTATTGAAGCACGAGCGGCATCTCCCAAATCCATGGCTTGCCACTGCTCCACTTCTTCATCCGAAACATGAAGGGAACCCATGGGGCCAAGAGCATTCAAGGCAGCAGAAAAGCCAGAAGGCGCGCCCTCTGCTCTATGCCTCTTAGGCGCGCCCTGTTTCTCTGTAAGATCAATTGTGTGCCTTTTCGGAGCAGGTGCTGTTTGAGGAATGGGAGCAGAAGTTGGGATGGATGTCTGTGCTGCAGGAGCATCTTTCTTTGACTTAGGCCTAGGCTTGTCACCGGGACGCGCCCCAAAAGATTTAGGGATTCTAGGAGGGGCCATTTCTGCACAAAATATGGAACATATTAGTTAAGCATGACAGTTAAGTATGTTGAACATGGCAATAAATGAAAGCAATGGATAAAGGCAATATTGATAAACATGTATAAAATGCTATGCCTACGCTAAAAGGGCGCGCCTTGAAAGGTGGAGAGATTAAATGAACAAAAATTTATATCCAGTGTGATAATTTAAAAGCTGACAGAAGAGAAGTAGGACACGCCAATAGTAGAAGGGCGCACCGTTAGATTCTACGATTAATGAACCTGAAGGATCTTGGCCTTGTAAGGAGCCATCATCTGTCTCTTCTTCTTCTTCTTCAGCTTCTTCTTCACTGTCTAAATCAACAACGCGAGAAACAGGAGCACCCTTCCTAAATTTTACATATTTACATTTCATTCCTACTTGATCGGAAAGGATTCCTACTCGCATCAAGTTGGTCCGGGTGACTAAGGTTTTTAAGTTCCACCTGTCAGCAGCCACTCTAAGGAGGGCTTCAGCTCATTTTTTGGGCTCGCCCTTAAGAGGTTTGGCCACTGGTCTGTCTGAAAAAGTATAAGGATGAGAAAAGAAAGAAAAAACATAGATATAACGCAAGGAAAGAAACGAAAGGGCGCGCCCTTACTTGGTGACTTGTTAAATCTTATCCTTATTCTGGGAACGTCGTACAGATAAAAGTAGTTTTCCTTCCAACCTTTTTCATGGCTAAGCTTGCCTGAGGAAAAACCCTTCTTGTTGTGCTGCTTGTCCACCACCAAATAATAGTACCCATGGTCAGATTTTCTTAGATTGAAAAAATAAGCAACTTCTGCCATTGACGGTTGAGGAAAACCCAAGTCCATGTAGAGGATGAATAGAGCCAGGATAAACTTATAGCTGTTGGGAGAAAGTTGGTGTGGAGCCACGTCATACAGTTCTATCACTTCCCTAAGGTAGGGATGTAAGGGTGCGCCTATACCCAAAGATACCAGCTTGGGGCTGGTCACCATTCTGGGAATTTTAAAGTTTCTCCCATAATTGAAGATATGGGGCCGCATCATGCTTAAAGGGCACGCCTATATGCCCTCCATGTCATAAAATTCCATGAGCCATCCCAGTTGCTTATCTGAACAAGCTGAGGACAGGCCCACACAGAAAAGCTTCCCGTGCTCCTTCCTGAAACATTTCTTCACAACTTCATTGCATGGCTCGAATTCGTCCCAATCAAAGTCTAATTCACTATCAGAAACTTCCCAGTGTTGGAAGGGAATTGGAGAAGGCTCAAGAGAGGTAGAAAATAGGAAGGAGTCCTCGTCAAAGAAATTTTCTTCATCACGTAGAGGTGACACACTTACTTCAGGCGCGCCCTTGGGGACGGGAGAAGTAGGCGCGCCTTCTGTTTATTGAGGAGACGGGCTTGGGGATACAGCTTTGTAGGATACTTTGGAAGGTCCTGCACCTACGTTGATACCCCTTTCAACGCCTCTATATCTGTCGGCATTTAAACTCTCAAACCAATCGTCATCTTCTAGTTTTGTACTAATAGGGGCTGGAGACCTCTCTTTTTGGACTAGTTTCTGTTTCTCGTGTCTACGAGATAAAGGATTTTTGTCCGTGGACAAGCTGTCTGAAAAATCCGCCATTAAGAAACCCTTTAAGAATCTTGAAGAAGGCGCGCCACCCAGTACAGGAATGCGGGAGTGTGGTGAGCGTCTGGAGGCTGGGGGTCGAAGTAAGCGTTTGGGGGAGAGTAGATCCCCAAATTGGTAAGGAAATCCTTGAAAGGGTGAAAGGGTGAAAAGGCGAGGACGCGCCCTCGTCTTCCAGTTGTCAAGAAAACCAAAAGAAATTTTGAGGGCGCGCCCCATACGAAAGAATGAGATACAAAAGTGTAAAGGAAATGGGATAGATAGGTAGGGGTGTAAGAGAAGAGTACTTTCTATGATCTATGTCAGCTCCCTTCTAAGATAAGCCTTCTAACAAGGGGCGCGCCATCAAGAAAATCTTAGTCTATTAATAAGAGTCTTTTTTATTACAACAGGCACGCCCTATTCTGGTCATGAACAGATTATAAGCCAAAGATAGGGCGCGTCCTAAGTTGCTGGTGGATTCTAAAAGCACAGATGGTTATGTGCAAATTGTCAGTAACAATTGAAATTCTCAAAAACACAAATTTAGAAGTTAGACCCATTGATTTTGGATCTAAAGCAATAAAATTTGAAATTACACATATACATACACATATACATACACCATTTTATATACATTATCAAGAACAGAAATAGGAACATGACATGCAGAGTGATTTACTTAATGAAATTCAGAAATACGAGAGGCTAGTTATACCTTTTTGAATGGGAAAGAAGTTGGCTGGAAAAAATTTGGAGAATGGTAATAGAGAAGACTGGTTCCGAGTGAAACAATGTCGTTGGTTTTTGGAGCCTTTGGGAGGAGAGAGAAAGTAAGAAAAAGGGGGGGAGTAAAAGTAAAAAAAAATGACTGATTGAGACTAGTATTTATAGTAAAAGGGTGACAGCTGTCAAAACGGTCACATCAATTATGAATCCCTAAATACTGAGGATAATTGCTTCTAAATTGTTTAAACTTCTAGGACACGCCCTATTCAAGGCGCGCCTTATTATATAATCATTGAAACTTTAAAGGGAAAAATTGGAAGATCCGCCCTGATTAGGGCGCGCCCTATAATAAAAATATATATTGGAAGATTTGTTTATACGAATTTCGATAAAGATGAAGAGAAATTCCAATCCCATTTTCAATAGCATATGGAATTTGGGGGGTAGTTGTTATGCCCAAAAATTGGTATAAACAATATTCAGATTAAGATTAATAAAATGAGCAGAATCAAAGGAGAAGCGCCTGAAATCTAGGAAAAAGATAAGATTGACTTTCCATAAATAGAAGGCGCGCCCAAAGATTGCGCCCTATTGACTGAGTAGCTGATTAACAGTTGTGATTATCATGTATTGAAGACGCGCCCTCAAACATGGTAGAGGAGGCGCGCCCAATTATCGAAAAGGAGGAGATAAATTTCTTAATTGAAACCTGTTCTGTGGTGAGCCTTAGGGCGCGCCTTGGGCAAGGAAGGCTCCTTGGACGGATTGCTTGGACATGATTGCTTTAACAGACCTACACTTTGGCCTGGACAGAATTGGAGCGAGCCCTAACGATGAATAATTTAGGGCACGCCCTATGATGTAGAATGATATAGGAAGAGACCAAAGGCTGATGACATAGGGCGGCGCCAACATACAGGAATGTAAGGGCGTGCCCTTAACTTCTACTTGACATATAAATGCATCTTTGATATGCTACTTGGATGGATTCTCTGGAAGATTGAAGGAAGATGAAGAATGTTATTACTAACCTATTTGATGCAGGTACTCTATTGAAGAACTCCTTCCTGTAGCACATCTACAGGAAAGGCGGTGTCCGTGGTCAGAGACCTCCAGGGGTATGCCTGGACTGAAGGCCTCCTCCTGTAGTCAATGGGTGTCCTCATTGGGGATGTGGGGTGAAATCTGGTGTGTGCTTTGGGAGCTCTGTCTCTGTAGTCAACGGGTGTCCTCGTTGGGAGACTTTGGAGCATCCTGCACTTTGCACCAAAAATCTTGGGATCACTTGTCTTGCAATCTGGTAGGGGCTCCTTATCGGGGGACAAGGATGCGTCCAACATTTGGGGTGAACCACGGCTATACCTGCGTCCGTGGACTAGAGAAATAGCTGGTAGCGGAGGGTTATCCTTGGCCAGGGAGATGCCTCATCCGTGAAGTCTCGAAGCTGCGAACGAGCCTTGGGCCTTTGTGGTTGGGCCTCATCGGCGGACATTCCTAAAGCTAGTAGAAGACGGTTTCCAGTGGGTTTCCTACTGGGCCTCGGGATAAGAAATCTAAGTCCATTAGGTTTCTTGTTCCCCAAGAACTACGTGGGCTTGATCCCCTATAAATAGGGGTACGTAGGCACATTGTAAGGGGTCAGAAGTGAGAGCGCAAAGGAGCCACCACTAACCCTAATCAATCTCAGCCCCCAATAATCATCACCACCAAACACTGTTCATCTTTTCCGACGAATACTGTTCATCGGATTCATCGGTTACTGTTCACGTTTCCGAAGAAGAACTGCCATCACGGATCTTGTTTCCGGCTACTAACCTCAAGTTTTGTTGTTCCCAAATTCCTCCGTCAACATTGATTATTCTCATTAACCAATTAACTAATAATTAAAACGCCTTTTAATCATTAATCCTTTTTCTAAACACTTTAGAAAATAATTCTCTCACTTGATTTAATTTCCAAAAGTTAAATTCTTAATTAATAATATTAGGAACTTTTCTTAATTATTTTATAATTAATTAAATCTCATTTAATCAATTATTAAATTTGCTAAATAATTATTTATTTCACAAATAAATAATTACTAGCCATTATTAATTAATTCCTCCACCATTAAATCATTCTCTTTTATGGTGTGACCCTGTAGGTTCAATATTAAGCCGGTAGTAGAAATAAATAATAATAAAACTATTTTATCATTATATATATAAATTCTCTAATTCATTAAATATGATTAATTAATAAATTAATCATATTTATTCTACATCGTGAGGGATAATTCTCAGCATATCGCGACTATCCGGATAATACGAATTCACTGCTTAGAATACCAAGAACCTATTCAGTGAATAGTTACCATACAATCAATTCCTTCTACCCCGCAATATCCTGATTATATACAAGGCATGGAACTCGTGTCAAGCCTTTCTGATTTAATCATATGCTTTCCCATTCACTATGCTTAGTTCTAATTAATGTGAACTAGAAACTCCTTTCTAATTCCATTCACTCTGACCAGAGATTCCTGAACTAGCATAAGTGGATCATCATAGAACATTCTCTTCCTTCACTGGAAGGGGTAGATCCTTTATTGATCATTCACTATCTTCGTGTACAAATTCCTACACCCAGAAGATCCCTTATTATTGTCCCTGGAGACTAAGAACTAAACCAAAGTATAGTTCGGTGTACAAAGATGACTATGATGACCTCAAGTCTAAGGACACTTGTATAACTATCACTTTGTGAACAACTGCTGACACGTGAGTGAACTCCATCAGTTGTTCAGCTGTGCGAGTCATGTTCAGTGAACTTATTCTATAATAAGCACCTACATACTAGCTATAGTGTCATCACACAAATGCCTATGAGAATAGACATCCTTCATAATGAAGCAAACATAGTATGTACCGATCTTTGCGGATTACTAATTACCAATTAGTAATCCAACGACCAGGAACTATTTAAGTTCAGAGTTATCATCTTTTAGGTCTCATTATTATGATCTCATCATAATCCATAAAAAGCTTTATTCTAAACTATGATATATCTTATTTAAACACTTAAATAGATAAAGCCCGTAATAAAAAACAAAACAAGTCTTTTATTAATATAATTGAAATCAAATAAATTACATAAAAGTTATTCCTAAATCATCATACATGATTGGACTTAGGACACATCTCTTTCAACAAGAAGATGGTCATAATACATTTTGAAGGCTATAAGAGATCTATTTAGAATCTCTGGTACAAAGACTTCTCAGTATATACCAATGATTACTGAAGGTGATGGAAGAGAAATTCCTATGCTGAAGAATTCTGCTAAGGTGGAAGTTATTCTAAAAGGAAAATGCTTATGTTATAATGAAAACTCTTCACATCCTAGAGTTATCAAACTTGGTGATGGACTTGAAAGAACATCAATTCAAGCTCTCAGAACAGCCATTTATCAAATTGGTGATAGTAAAGCTGAAGAACTGATGCAGGTCAAAGCACAGTTAGTTGAATTTCTGAGAAAAGCTGCAGACAAGCTGGTAAGAGATTTTGTTAAGAATTAATATGGATTCAGATTGATCCAGTGAAGTTGGTAAAGCTACAAGGACTGTAAGTTATAGTTAATAGTCTTATTAAACTCTCATTACATTTGAATTTAAATGTTTTTGATATCATCAAATCTATTAACTTGTATATTTTTGCACAATTTACAAGTTGGAGGAGATTGTGAGATATATTTGAGATGTCATGCCTAATATGTTTCATGTTTAGTTTTCAGATCTTAACAAATAGGAAATATCAGTACTTACTGGAATTCAGAACTTAAGGATATCAAAACTTAGATTATCAGAAAAAAAATAGCAGAAGATGGATATCAGAACTTAAGTACGGGAGGACTAACAGTTAAGGAAGGAAGTTGATTTACAGGAAAGAAGATCAAGACTAATACAAAAGAAGATATGCATGGAAAGAGTTAGAAGATAAGAAAACTTGTATAAGATATCTGATTGATATTTTTTAGGAGACATAATTATATTCCATATCAATTAGAAGTTATCTTGTAACTGTGTACTATATAAACACAGACATAGGTTTACACTATATGTGTTATCATTATCGAGAAGATCATACATTGTAACCTAGCAGCTCTCGTGATATTTGTTCATCATTGAGAGAGAACCGTACCATTATAACAGAGTTTATTATATCGAATATATATGTTTACTGTTACTTGTGTTCAAAATCAATTTGAGTGTATTCTACACTGTATTCAACCCCCTTCTACAGTGTTGTGTGACCTAACAAACTCCACTCTTTCCTAAGACCTAGCCTCCTAATTTCACTTAACTTAGTGGTAGGAAGTGCATAACCAATAAAATTAAGCAAGTTAACTAAATCAGCAAATAGAATTAAGCAAGTTGACTACTGATGACATTGTTAAATCAAGGAAAATTGCAGAAAGAAATAGGGTTTTGTCTTGAGGAAGAAGGGAGTAGTTAATTGCAATAGAGAAAAATAAAAGCTAAAATAAACTTGAAGTAAGGCTTTTATATATTCTCAGATAAAATGGGATAAAAATTAAAGGTAAAAATTAAAGACCCAATGAGAATTGCCCAAAATAGCCGTTTAAAAGTAAAATAAAATGTCAAAATTCTGTCAATTATCCGTCGTGATATACTTACAGACTGTAAGTAAATCCGATGGATAATGTTCAGAATTTTAAAGGCTAAAATGTAGACAATTCGACGGATGAGAATAAAACAATTATCCGTCGGGTTTTAAAATAATCCATAAAAGTAATTGATTTTTACCAAGCTATTCTATTTCGACGGATGATTAAATTCGATGGATAAGGAACATCCGTCGAGATGTAAAATTTGATTTAGCCAAATTTTCATCCAAAATAGAAAAATTAATTAAATATCTGGATGCATTTCAACTTGTAAAATTATCACAAATAATTTAAGAATAATTAAGCATACCTAACTCACTTACCAACCTAGTGAAGGTAGATTCATCAAGTGGCTTGGTAAAGATATCTGCAAGTTGCTTCTCACTTGGAACAAAATGAAGTTCCACAGTACCACTCATTACATGTTCCCTAATGAAGTGATACTTGATGTCTATGTGCTTTGTTCTTGAATGTTGTACTAGATTTTTAGTAATGGCAATTGCACTTGTGTTATCACAGAAAATAGGAATTTTGTCCACTTGCAGACCATAGTCCAACAATTGGTTTTTCATCCATAGAATTTGTGCACAGCAACTGCCAGCAACAATATATTCAGCCTCAGCTGTAGAAGTAGAGACTGAATTTTGCTTCTTACTGAACCAGGATACTAGCTTATTTTCTAGAAATTGACAGGTTCCTGTAGTGCTTTTTGTATCAATCTTGCACCCTACATAGTCTGCATCTGAATAACCAGTTAGATCAAAACCAAAATCTCTAGGGTATCAAATGCAAAGTTTTGATGTTCCCTTGAGATATCTGAAAATTCTCTTTATAGCTATTAAATGAAATTCTCTAGGATCAGCCTGAAATCTAGCACAAAGACAAGTAGCAAACATTATATCTGGCCTACTAGCTGTTAAGTACAAAAGTGAGCCAACCATGCCTCTATAGCTTGAAATATCCACAGACTTTTCAGGAGTTTTTAATTCAAGTTTAGTTGCAGTGGACATGGGAGTTTTTGCAGATGTGCACTCCATTAGATCAAACTTCTTTAAAAGATCATAAATATATTTGGTTTGACTAATGAATATTTCATCACTAACTTGCTTAACTTGTAAACCAAGAAAGTAAGTTAGTTCTCCCATCATGCTCATTTCATACTTACTTTGCATTAATTTGGCAAACTTTTTGCAAAGGTTTTCATCTGTAGAGCCAAATATAATATCATCTACATAAATTTGAAGAAGTATGCTAGAGCCATTAACATTTCTAAAGAATAAAGTTTTGTCAACAGTACCTCTCGTGAAGTGATTTTCTAAGAGAAACTTTGATAAAGTATCATACCAGGCTCTAGGTGCTTGCTTCAATCCATAAAGTGCTTTCAAAGACATATTCTGTAAAATTTGGATCTTCAAAACCAGGAGGCTGACTGACATAAACTTCCTCCTCCAAATCTCCATTCCGAAAGGCACTTTTGATATCCATTTGATAGACTTTGAAATTGGCATGGGCTGCATGGGCTGCATGGGTTGTAAGGCATATGTCATAGTCTATTTGTTTATTCGAGGATTTAACTCAACTCAAATAAGAATGTAACAAGTAAATAGTGGATCTACCGTCAAAGAGATCTCACAAAGTAACATCTGTCAAAGGATTCAAAAACAAGGTTCATCTACAGACTTGAGAAATTAATTCACTGGAAGAAGTTCAAGAAATTGATCAAGCCTCAGTGATACAAATCAAGATTGTGGATTTAATCAAGTGATAGAGATCACGCCAGGGTATCAGATAATTACAGGGATTTAATCTGAAGAAAATCAAGTATCAAAGTCAAGACATGAAGAAACGTCACGGAAGTTAGTCACTCATGAACCAGACAGTACATCGAGTGTCAACATTGAAGTGGTGGAATTGATTCATAATTGACAGTGATTATCAGAAGATTTTCATAAGAATGGTTGCTGTTGAAGAGTAGTATTAATTCTCTATTAATTAATTAAGTCATATAATTTAATTAAGAAAATAAATTAAATCTGCAAAGATTAATTTATTGATTAATTGAATTAATTGATTAATTAATTCTGAATTAATATTAAGAATTTTCAGAATTATAATTGAATTAAAATCAGTTTTAATTCAGCAAGACAATTATTTTGAACTGGTATGACAATCAATTGTCATACCGAAAGTCATACTAGTTCATTCAATAGTCTTGTCGAAAGTCATACTAGTTCATTCGATTGTCATACCGAAAGTTCTACCAGGAGGAGGATTGTCTTGCCAGTTCCGTTTGATTGTCATGCTAGTTCAGGAGATAGTCATACCGATTGTCTTCCTAGTACAAGTGATTGTCATGCCGATTGTCATGCCAGTTCATTTCAGTTATGTTGATTAATACTTAAAGACAGAAGCAACAGACTCTCAACAATTATCCAAAAACACACTCAAGAACAGAAGCAGCAGCCGAGCACAATATTTCATTTTCATCTGCTAAATTCAAGATCACAATTTCTAGTAATTAAAGTTAAATCCAAACAACTAGAAATCATTCTCTTGTTCTTGTGTAACTATCTAGCGGATCAAAATCCCTATAACTTAATCTCAAATTACGTTTAACATTTGATTCTTTTTATTGCAAAAATAGAAAAAGTTCATGTCGAATTTATTCTAGATTTGTGATAATTAATTTGAGATTAATCCCTTGTAATTGATACAGTTGTTGTAACACCTTTCAAGTTTAATAATATTTTTATTTAACTTGAATTTTGTTTCAATTTTTATTCCGCAATAAATTCGATTATACGGTATAGTTTGTATTCAACCCCCCCCCCCTTCTACAAACACATTGGGACCTAATTGGTATCAAAGCCTTCTGATTAACGAACAAAACAAGATCCTAGACTTTTGTGATTTTTCAACTCCTTGAATTTTTATTTATTCATAATGACTTCCCAAAAAGTTGGAACCGTTAAAATTCCACTATTTGATAAAGAAAATTATATCATGTGGAAGAAGAAGATGCTCTTGTTTTTATAAGTTGCAAATCCCAAATATCTGAACTTGTTAAAGAAGGGTCCAAAAACTCCGATGGTTATTGAACCAGAGGTGATAGTAGATGATGTTGTGATTACCAAAGCTAGAACCTATCCAAAAGAACCTGAGGATTTTTCTCCTTCTGAAAAAGAAGAAGCCTCCTTGGATGCCAGCCTTCAGTTAATTTTAGTTAATTCCCTCGATCCCTTGATGAACAGACATGTGATGAACTGTAAAAATTTCAAACACATTTGGGAAACTATTGAGGTGATTA